>NC_133328.1:49849826-50027326 GCF_042186555.1 Aquarana catesbeiana
AATATTTTTTTGTGGATTAGGTATAAATATTTAGATATAATTATATTTTGCTACATTATTAAGATATCATTCTATTTTTGTCTATGAACATTTTAGACTAAATGCAGAACTGAATGCATAACAACCATTAATAAAAACATCTCCTTATAGGAATTAAATAAATGTGTGGTTTGTTATTTCAAGGCTCAGTATCATTTTAGTTATAATTGTAAAAAAGTTGTTTACAGTGGCAATGGAGCTTATTTAGACATTTAAAATTACAATACAGTTGGCACTACAACTGCTCGACCATAACCTAGGAGACAGCCCAAAAGAAAGGCAAGCAATAAATATAATGCAAGATTTCTTCAATAATTTTTTTATTGTCAAAAATTATATATCCTGGCCCATTGCAATGGCCCCCCTACCCATAAAATAATTAACATATTGCTGTCTAACTTGACGGGCACTTTGGGGGGCCAAGCCAGTACGGACAGTATCCAGGCCTGTAAGGTTGGCTTCTATTTGTCCGGCCTCAGGCCCAACTGTGCCTATATAATTTGGAGAATGCTTATTTAAAAAGTTGTGCAGAATGCAGCACGATAAAATGATAAAATTAAGTTTGTATTCCGCCAAATTAATGGCTGTTTGAAACAGGCGGAACCGGCTGGCCAGAATTCCAAACGCATTCTCAACCACTCTTCTAGCTCTGGCCAGCCGGTAATTAAAAACCCTCCTCTCCGGGGTGAGGGTTCTTTGGGGGAATGGCCTCATGAGGTGCTTGCTGAGAGCAAAGGCTTCATCGGCAATGAAGACAAAGGGGAGTCCTTCCACGTTATCCTCATCAGGTGGCAATCCCAGGCCACCACTCTGGAGACGCTGGCAGAACTCCGTCTGGGCAAATACTCCTCCATCCGACATCCGGCCATTCTTCCCCACGTCCACATATAAAAAATCATAGTGTGCCGACACCACCGCCATTAAAACAATACTGTGGAACCCCTTATAATTAAAATAATATGACCCCGAATGGGGTGGTGGCACAATGTGGACATGTTTCCCATCTATAGCCCCTCCACAATTGGGAAAGTCCCAACGGCTGGCAAAATGGGATGCCACAGTCTGCCATTCCTGTGGCGTTGAAGGAAACTGGGAAATCAAACAAGAAAACCAAAATCAATTAATTTTGAAGCTAACATTGCAAGAAAATTAGACAATTAAAAACATTATTCCCCAGCATCAGTATAACATTCAATAATTTAATTGTTCTGGAATAACTAATATGGAAAGGCACACTTATCAGATTGCTCACCCCCTCTGATGGAACATTGATTACATTTTAGGGGGTTGTGAAATCCCTAAAAAAAATTACTTTTAGGACACGCAGGAATTTAGGGACTAAAAAGGCTACAAGACTGCAGTTGTCGCACTCTGCAGGTGCAGTTGCTAACCAGCTTACAGTAAATGAGGTAATGTAAAAAGGCATTCATGTTGCAAGGAGTACACAATCACATGCAAGGGCAATTAATGAAAACACTTTGAGGCTTGCATATGATTTGATGATGGAAATCAGCAGAGCTTCTGCTCATTTACTAAAGCACTGGAACAAATGCACTTGTAGAGTGCACATGCATTTTGCAAAGTGCAACATATATTTGCTTTAGACAAATCAACACCACAGAACATTCCAGCAAATTTTAACGAGGGTGGGGGTGGGGGGGTTGTGAAATCTAGATAATTGCTCATTAGCAGCACACTATTTGGAGTGAGTTTAGGTGGGGGGGGGGGGGGGTGGGGGGGGTTGTGAAATCTAGATAATTGCTCATTAGCAGCACACTAAATACACTCAAACAAAATACATTCCAAATGAGTAGACTAGGTGGATATGTTCCCATCACTTCATGCTGGGAAGGTAGGTTATTGAAGGAAAATATACATGCATGACAAAAAATAACAGGAAAAAATTCCAGCATGTGTGAGGATAAAAAGGGGACATTCACACTATATTGCAATGATGGTAAGTAGTGTTTGAAGCAAGAAATACATCACATTATCAAAGATTACATAAAAGAACATGTGATGCTAATAAAAGAAAAATATCTTACCTTAATATAGTCCTTCTGCAGGACCTGTATGATGGCAGAACAGGTCTCTGGGATAATGATCCCCAGAGCCTGGGGGGAGATGCCTGTCGAGAACTTAAGGTCCTGCAGGCTTCTCCCTGTGGCCAAATACCGCAAGGTAGCGACCAGCCTCTGCTCCGGAGTGATGGCTTGCCTCATGCAGGTATCCTGCCTGCTGATATAGGGGGTCAGCAAAGCCAACAAACGGTCAAAAACGGGGTCCGTCATCCGGAGAAAGTTCCTGAAATCCTCAGGATTATTCTCACGGATCTCACGGAGCAAAGGCATGTGACAGAACTGGTCACGCTGAAGCAACCAATTCTTGGTCCATGAACTCCTCCTCGCCCTGTTCATGGACTGGTCTTGGGCTGAAGAATAAACTACAGCACCAAGCACATACAATGCACGAGCTCTACGACGAGTACGTACAGGTAACATGGCTTCAAAACGGTCGGCTGGTCAGAACGCACTAAACAGAACGCACTGAAGAACAGCAAGGCCTGTGAAGAACGACCTGAAAATCAGGAACGAGCGGCCAATAAAACAAAGATTTCTCAATGCCAACTGACCAAACGCACTGAAAAGCAGATACAAACCTCACAAGCACAGACTGAACAACAGTTAAAACGAACTGAAAAATACGAGTCTCACAAGCGCGAATCGTCTCTCACCAAACTTCTACTAACACGAGATAAACACGAGATTAGCAGAAGGAGCCCAAAGGGTGTCGTACGGGCTATTGAACTTCCGTTTTATAGTCTCGTCGGACTTGGTGTACGTCACCGCGTACTAGGCTGTCGTACTTTTGTGTGGTCGTGTGTGTGCAAGTCCGTTCGTAAGAAAGTCTGCCGCAAGTCCGCCGAAGGTACGTCGGAAGTATGTCGGACAGGCTGTCGGACTTTTGTAGACGAAAAGTCCGACCGTGTGTACGCGGCATTTGTCCGGGTTCGCACTGCTCCGACACAGAAGTCACATGACTTCTGATCCGACTTTGCCCTGCGACTTTTAGGTCGGACTTCTATGAGACTTCAATGAACAGGATCTGACTTTGATCCAACCTTGAGATGATTGCGACTTCATTTATGGGGGGAAAAAAACCAGAGGAAGAAGACATTGGTGGAGTAACCAGAGGAAGAAGACACATTGGAGCTGCAACTTCATTTTTAATAAAGGACTTGTCAAAAACCGTCTTTTATTCTTTGTAACACTACAGCCTCCAGATTCCGATAAGCCCCCTGCCCACAGACCGCCCAGGGTTGTCGGAAAGATGCGCTTGTTACCATCAACAAAGGGACAAAGTGCTTTGGGGTGGGGGGGCAAAGCCCCCCCATGTTGAGGGCATGTGGACTGGTATAGAGTTAGGGTTTCCCCTTGAAGAAGGTTAGGACTCAGGGATTGCAATAGGGACCCCTTTTCCTGACTGGCTGGGCAGCATGCTCGGATAAGGGTCTTGTATGGTCTTAGGGGGACCCCACGCCGTTTTTTTTTTTTTTTTAAAGTTTGGACGTGGGGGTTCCCTTTCAAGATTCTCAGAGCACAAGTCGCGTGCCACAGGTCGGATTAGTTAAGATTATGATCCGACTAGGATGCAACTTACAGTGAATATAAAAAGTCTACACACCCTGTTAAAATGTCAGGTTTCTGTGATGTAAAAAATGAGACAAAGATAAACCATTTCCAAACTTTTTCCACCGTTAATGTGACCTATAAACAGTACAACTCAATTGAACAACAAACTGAAATCTTTTGGGTGGAGGGAAGTAAAAATAAAACCTGACATTTGTGTAGATTTTATATATCCACTGTACATTAAAATCAATGGGCTGAAATCGTGCCCAAGTCAGACCAAAGTACTGCAGGAACCTTTTTCAAAGTGGAACTGACACAAGTCGGACCAGTTAAGACGGCTTTCACGGGGGGCCATTGATTTTGACATGTCATGCGACTTGTTCACTCAAAGTCGGAGCTTATGTCAGACCAGTGTGAACCAGTCCTTAAGGACAAAAAAAAAAAAAATCTTTCTTTTTATGATATTTTTTTTCACAGTGATTTTTTTCTTTGCAACCCTTGAACAATAAAACGCAACAAAACTAAACAAAACACACTTTTTTTTTCTTGGGCAGTGTTAGTTAAAAAATATAACGTGTTACTGCACATAAAATATGCACACTTTATTCTGTAATGTGTCCTAAAATTAAGATCCTGGTACAAAGCATTGCAAGGTTATTTACAGGAAATAAAGTGTGCTTTTTTATTTTTTTTATTTTGCACTTCTTTGAATGGGATATGTGTAAATATATGTTAAATGTGTAAAAATATTAACAAACAAAACAAAAAAAAAAAGTTAAAACATTAAAAGTTAATAAAATAGAAACAAACAAAAAAATCAGCAGAAAAATAATACTTGAAGGAAGAAAGAGACTAGGGAGTTAATTAGCGCTGATTAGAGTAAACTAAAGATTAATAAGGGGTTAACCACTTGGCGACCGCGCTATAGCCGAATGATGGCTACATCGCGGTTGTCCAGTTCTGGTAGGGCGTCTATTGACATCCTTTCAGAACCAAGCCCCCTGTGCGCAAGCTGCGGCGCACATCTGTCCAGCAGACACACATGTTCACAGATTGGGTAAAGGGCCAATCACAGAGGCCCTTTACCACGTCATCAGCTGTGTCTAATCACAGCTGATCACAATGTAAATACCCTTGCCAGTTATCGGCATTCCTTTCAGCCAGTAACCGTCACATGTGAAAGGGGAACGCCTACACTCATAATCAGCACAATGGGAAATTTCCTCTAGTGGGACTTTGTAAGGCAAGAGTCTTCAAACAATGATATATCAAAAAAATATATAATTTTATTATCAAAAGTTAAAAAATGACAAAAGTAAAAGAGGTGGATGCCAGCAAATTCAGATGGTGGTAACAAAAAGGAGTATACATATCTGTTTACAATAATGCAATTAACCCCACACAGACTGTTTCAGCAGGGGACTGAAAACAGAGGCCCAACGCGTTTCAAGGTTACAAGTGTTGAAACCTCTTCTTCAGGGGCTGATGGTGAGGTATATGATTATCCAAAAACATTTTGCAAAGAAAAACAGAATAAGCAACACCGTGAGAACCAAACATGATATAATATTCGAATACATTCATATAACATAGAAAAAAAAATGTAATTAGTGCGTTTAAGAAATGTTCTGACCGTGTTACTCCTAAGCCAACATCGAGTAGCATCCAACTTCAAGAAAAAATGGGGCGGAATGGTTTGCTGGCAGGGATCAGATCCGTGAGCCAAAGCTTGTCACCGAGAAATGCGCAAATCCATGGCCCAGGACAGAACACAAAGGGCATCCGTGCCCGTATAGTCCACTCGGCGCACAGGGGCCAATGTGTCATCCTTTTGTTTGGCACTTTTGGCCTCCTTCTTCATGAACGTGCATGGTCGGGATATGCTTATCCCGTTGCCATGACGATCAGCGCGCCGCGAGCCCTGGCACGGACATCAGCTCCCCCCCAGCACAGGTTTGCTCTCTCCAGCGTGTGAAGTCATCTCCTCCTGGACGCCGATACGTGTATGGGGCTCTGGGGGCGGGCCTGCACGTCGGGGACTTAGAGGGCGACCCCTTGCACTGCCATGACGCCTGCCCAAAGTTGAGCCAGCTGTGTCAGTTTTTTCCCCAACGAGCGGTGCTATTTAGGCTGCATGTGTGGACGCCCAGTCTCATGCTAGTACAGGCATCAGACTGGTCGTGCAGCCGCTCACCTCTAAAGGTAAATCATCCATTTTTGCTTTATAAACCACACGTTGTATCTCCTGATATGACACTCTGCAGAGAGCAATGTGCCTCTATATGCAAACTCACTTTTATACTGTATTGCAATGGCTATTGCCCACTTAGGACATTCCATGCTGCAGTTTGAGTTCTATATGGCTGCTATTTGTGACTTTAATTAATCACACAGCAGCAATTATCTCTCTCTTTTCTTTCTAGCTGTTGTTTGCAGACACTTCCACCGCTCTCCCTTTGTGTGATTTCTTTTCACTGGGGGATCTAATACTATCTCTGACCAGACAGCGCCTCATGTGACATCCCCTCATCCCTTAATAGGAGCGATTTATCCTCCATGTTTTAACAGGTATGTATAGGACATATATACATTCCCATTATACTAAATATATAGTAGGTGTAAGCCTATTTAGGGGTATCTTATGTTATTTGGTAACAATGCTGGGGGGAATATCTAAGGTGTAGAGGGGTCAGAGTGCTGGGGGGATATCTGTGGTGTAGAAGGGTCAGAGTGCTGGGGGGATATCTGTGGTGTAGAGGGGTCAGAGTGCTGGGGGGGATATCTGTGGTGTAGAGGGGTCAGAGTGCTGGGGGGATATCTGTGGTGTAGAGGGGTCAGAGTGCTGGGGGGATATCTGTGGTGTAGAGGGGTCAGAGTGCTGGGGGGATATCTGGGGTGTAGAGGGGTCAGAGTGTTGGGGGGATATCTGGGGTGTAGAGGGGTCCGAGTGCTGGGGGGGATATCTGTGGTGTAGAGGGGTCAGAGTGCTGGGGGGATATCTGTGGTGTAGAGGGGTCAGAGTGTTGGGGGGATATCTGTGGTGTAGAGGGGTCAGAGTGTTGGGGGGATATCTGTGGTGTAGAGGGGTCAGAGTGCTGGGGGGATATCTGTGGTGTAGAGGGGTCAGAGTGCTGGGGGGATATCTGTGGTGTAGAGGGGTCAGAGTGTTGGGGGGATATCTGTGGTGTAGAGGGGTCAGAGTGTTGGGGGGATATCTGTGGTGTAGAGGGGTCAGAGTGTTAGGGGGATATCTGTGGTGTAGAGGGGTCAGAGTGCTGGGGGGATATCTGTGGTGTAGAGGGGTCAGAGTGCTGGGGGGATATCTGGAATGAAGAGGGGTCAGAGTGCTGGGGGGATATCTAGGGTATAGAGGGGCCATAGTCCTGGGGAGTCAATCTAGCAGATATATTTATTGCACAGGACAGCTTTGTTACTTTATGTATGTAGTATTTTCCCACTGTTTCTTTGGTGTACAGAATGATTGTTCATGTAGTTAATGTGGAGCTCCACCCAAAAGGGGAAGCTCCGCTTGTCTGCCTCCTACCTACTTGATGTCTGTTTACCTGCGCTGTCTCCATTGTAGGAGCTCCAGAGCATTACTTTGCCCAGTGGCCCATGATGCTATTAAGACGGCCCTGCATACAATGATAGTAAGATTTTGAAAAAAGTCCAGACTTACATGTGGCTGACTTCAGGCTTGACTAGCCCCACTCTGGTGGTGATGTTTCCTGGCCTATGAGAAAACAAAGAGTGACCGTTAGATGATGCAGAGGAACTGATACAGACAAAAGTCACTTGTTATCAGTATGCTGCTCTTATTCTCAATGCAAGGATGAACAAAATAATATAGAAACATGCCTAGATTAGACAACTGTTGGAAAGAAACCTGCCAGGAAAAAAATAAAGTAGCCGCTATTGCTGACTTATTTTTAAAAAAATGTGCAGGTTCCCTGGCTGTCACCCAGAACCTTGCTTCACCACCTAGACAGACATTATCCTGGATCAGGCAGGTCAGCTGTTCTGACACTTCTCTGACTGCACGTTACAGTCAGAGTCTTACTATGTAGTATAGAAAGGTTAGGAGAGCACCTCAGATAGGGATACGATCAATCAGATCATAAAGCTCCATGCTGGTGCGATCAATAACTTGTGCTCGTAACTTACAATTGTATCTTAAAGTGATACTAAAGGTTCAGCTTTAAAAAAAAATAACAAGCATGTCATACCTATTTGCTCTGTGTAATGGTTTTGCACAGAGCAGCCTGAGCCTCCTCTTCTCAATTCCCCGCCAGCACTCATGGCTCCTCTCCCCTGCTGAGGGCCCCCCAGAGCAAGCAGCTTGCTCTGGTGGCACTCATGCATGCTCGCTCCTGAGCCGTCTGTGTGTCCTCAGCCCCGCCACTGCTCCCTCCTTACTGTATGTGATTGACAGCAGCGTGCATCAGGCTCCCGCTGCTGTGTCTCAGCCAATGAGGAAGGAGAGACACAGGAGAGCCTCTGCTCTCATGTACTACTCTGGATAGAGATTGGGTTCAGGTGAGTATAAGGGGAGGCTGAGGGGGGAGCTGCACACTGAGGCTGGGTTCACTATGCGAACTAGATGCAGACTTTACCGAATCCAATTCGCATGACAGGAGACTGTGACCGGCTCTCAATGGAGCCGGTTCACACAGCTTGGGGGCGGGCATGGTTCGCACTGGAAAAGGGTCCTGTGCGCCTTTGGCTCCATTTCAGGTCGGAATTCAGGCACCTGAACCGCAGTGTGAACTCGGCCTGAAGGTTTTTTTACCTTCATGTATTAAAAAACCTTCAACCTCTAGAACCACTTAAACTATCAATGAAAAGCAACCCCCATGTGCATACTGATCTAATAAGTTGTCTACTAAAAATTCATTATTCCTATCAGAAGAGATTGATCGGAAAAGAAGTTGATTATTTATCAAAGTGTTTGACCACCATTACATGGTGGAAACAGAAATATGATTGATAACTTACTATCTAATCTAAAGAATCAATCAAAATTAACTTCCCCACATGTGGTTGAACGAGTTGATGATTATAGATTGTTTATGTCTACCAGAGGAGATCGATCAGAACATAAAATCAGTCCTTTATCGAAGCGCATATGGCACCATAACAGTAAATTGTTGATCGTTTCACATTGATCAGCAGCACTTTATTCATGTATACAATTGAATTTAGATCCAACAGATTATGAGATTACATGATGGAAACATAGATGTGACCAATAATTTACGATATTGATCAAAATCCACTTCCAAGTGTGTGGCATATTAATCGATTGGGTTGTCAACTATAGATAATTATTCCTATCGAAAGAAGTTGATAATTTATTGAAGTGTGTATGACCACCATTACATGGAGGAAGCAGAGATTTAAAGAAGTATTGCCAAAGCTCTTTTGGCCCTACTTCTCCTGTGGGTCACAGGAGTAGACCTAGTTCTGCACTCCTGTGACCCAGTGGCGTAGCGTGGGTTGTCAGCACCCGGGGCAAGGCAAGTAATTTGCATCCCCTAACCTGCGGACTTTTAGCACTCCCCGAGTCCCTTCAAATACAATAGTACTGACCTACCTGATTCCTATACTGACCACTACACTAACCTGCTTGATTTCAACACTGACCAACCTGATTCCTTTACTGACCATTACACACTACACTGACCATTATACTATACTGTCCACTACACTATACAGTCCACTACACTATACTGACCACTATACTATCCACTACACTACACTGACCACTACACTACACTGTCCACTACACTGACCACCATACTACACTACACTGACCACTATACTGCACTGTCCACTACACTGACCACCATACTACACTACACTGACCACCATACTACACTACACTGAACACCATACTATAATGACTGACCACCATACTACACTACACTGACCACCATACTGTACTGACTGACCACATACTACACTAACTGACCACCATACTACACTAACTGACCACCATACTACACTACACTGACCACCATACTATACTGACTGACCACCATACTACACTACACTGACCACCATACTATACTGACTGACCACATACTACACTAACTGACCACCATACTACACTAACTGACCACATACTACACTAACTGACCACCATACTACACTAACTGACCACCATACTACACTAAATGACCACCATACTACACTAACTGACCACATACTACACTAACTGACCACCATACTACACTAACTGACCACCATACTACACTACACTGACCACCATACTATACTGACTGACCACCATACTACACTACACTGACCACCATACTATACTGACTGACCACATACTACACTAACTGACCACCATACTACACTAACTGACCACATACTACACTAACTGACCACCATACTACACTAACTGACCACCATACTACACTAAATGACCACCATACTACACTAACTGACCACATACTACACTAACTGACCACCATACTACACTAACTGACCACCATACTACACTAACTGACCTTCTCTCTCTCTCTATCCCCCCCCCCCGGGGCCAGTACCATGACTGTCACGAGGGAGTCTCACTAACCTTCGTGTCTGGCTGGCCTGCATCAGTCCGGAGGATAGGAGGAGAAGACAGCGGCGGCTCACATTGCTTCTCTCCCCCGCGCTGTAGCTGCCATGTTCAGTGTCCGGCGCAGCGCACTGTGATAGGGCGTATGGGGGACATGTGCGGAGGCGGGACTTCAGGAGCGATCGCGGACAGGCCAGTCCTACGACTCACATGACCCCCATACGCCCAATCACAGGGCACCGGACAATGAACATGGCGGCCGGAGAGCAGGGGACACAGGAATTTAAAATTAGGAAGAGGCAGCCAGTGACACATACTGGCGCCCCCCTAAATGTCGCGCCCGGAGCCACGGCACTCCCTGCACCCCCCATGCTACACCACTGCTGTGACCCAGATTCAGCTGACAGCAGTCTAAAGTCGGCTGTTGGCTGACATCACTCAACAAGTCCAGGCTCTGCAGGGATCCCAACAATAATATTCGACCTAGATGCCTGACGGCAGCTGGCTCAGCCTTTGGGTGCCACTGAGAGCCTGAGCCAGCCCCCCCCCCCCCCCCCTCGTTGATTCGTTTTGGAATTCGTTCTGCTTTGTTAAATTTCATTTAGTTTATTCATTTGCCCAAGAATTCAAAATTTTCAGAATGATTCGAATTCGGATAGATCGAAAAATGACTGATTGTGAAAAATAGCTGGTTGTTAAGGAGCTGGGAAGCCAGGCGCCGTGTCCTTAACAACCAATGACTCATTAGCTGGGTCGATGATGTGACAGAGGGGTGGAGTCACCCACTGAAATCATTGGGCAAATCCACCCCTTAGCTATTTAAGACATGTCAGACGGAGGAGCAGGCAGTCAGCGGGGAACCATCGACGAGGCCAAAAGGTTTTTTTTGGGCCTTTTTGTTTCGGGTCCGGCGGTGCAGCAGGCAGCATGATAGATGATGGATTTACATCAGGGGGTACTATTTTTTATTTTTTAATAAAGGAGTTGTCAAAAACTCATGTACTGTCTTTATTCACTTTATGTACTGTTTTTATTTACACTTTTTTGGTGAATGGGTTGGGGTATATTGTACCTCATACTCATTCACATGGTGGGGCCGGGATCTGGGTGCCCCCTTGTTAAAGTGGGCTTCCAGATTTCGATAAGCCCCCCGCCCACAGATATCCACAACCACAGCCCAGGGGGGAAGAGGCCCTTGACCTCATCAAATTGTGGACAAAGTGCTCTAGAGTGGGGGGGGGGCCCCCTGCCCCACAGCACCCGCCCATGTTGAGGGCATGTGACCTGCTATGGTTCAGGAGTAGGGGGGTGGGCGCTCGCTTGTCCCCCCTTTCCTGACCTGCCGGGCTGCATGCTCTGATAAGGGTCTGGTTTGAATTTTTGGGAGGGAGGGGCACGCCGTTCTTTTTTTCATTTTAGCGTGGGGTTTCCCTTAAAATCTATACTAGACCCTCAGGGCCTGGTATGGATTAGAGGGGCCCCACGCTGTTTTTTTTCCAGAATTTTATTTTGCCAGCGATTTTTTTGTTCACATTTTAGCTCTCAGTGGGAAAGCTCGATGACAGCTGATGAGTCTTTGGTTTTGAAGGACGCGATGGCTGGCTTCCCATCATGCTCCTTTACAACCAGCTATTCTTCACGCAGAATTCAAATTGGTCACATCATTTTTTGGCTGATCCGAATTGGAATCATTCCGAAAGACGAATAAACAAATCGAATTTCAACGAAATCCGTTACTATTTCATTTGAAGTTTCGGGTGTAACCAAAAATTAGTCTGAATTTACATTCAGACCTAAACAAATTGCAAATGTCTGTCCACTTCCCAATTATGTCACGTATCAAATAGGTTGTCGACTATAGATCGTTTAACACTATCAGAGGAGAATGATCAGAAAGGAAATCAATCATTTATCGAAGCGTGTATAGTCACCAATAGCAGATAGCTAACAACTGCAGAGCGGGTGAACAAGGAGAGGTGCTGGAATAAGCCAGGGAGCTGGGCGGTGAACATCCTCCATGTAGACATGTCCGTTCGTTATCGTCCGAATGCATTTTCGTACGAATTTCGGGGACTTTCGTGTTCGTTTTAACAAAACGATAACGAACGTTCAGAATCCAAATCTCGAAAGATCCAAAATTAAAAAATGCTTTATTTTCGCATCCATTATATTTTCGTATCGTTGCGACAACAGTTTGATATAGATGATAGAAGATTCAATATGACGGTGACAATAGCGTTCTCTGTCTATCGAACCTGCGGTCGAATGTGCCTAACCTAAAGCCACCATCGGATGAACCTTTAGGAGCGCAGAGCGAAAGGGAAGGAAGTTATATGCTTGAATTTCGATACAACGCAATTCCATTGGCTGTTGGGGTAGACTGTTCGACAAACAAGTATCGTATCATTCGATACGATCAAAAATATGTATAATACCGTTCGACATGAAGATCTGACGAAGCAGCTAGAAACATGCGATCAAACAACATTAGAATTCAACTATAGCTTGTGGGCGGAGAATTCGACCGGAAATGTGCGATTGCGGCGTCGTACAGTTTAGCTGCTTCGTTGAATCTTCTTAGAACATCCAACAGACACCATAAGCCTTCAATTGACAGATTCGACCTTAAAGCGGAGTTCCACACTACTTTCTAACTTTTAATTAAAATCATTCTTGCAGCATAAACATTGTGAAATGACAAAAAAAAAAAAACATTTTTGTTCTGAATGGTTACCTGGATATTCCAGTTTTAGATCCAGCTTCCTGTCTCTGTCACCCACGGATATGCCCGTCATATCCGGCAGCGCACTGTCTCCTGGGAGCCATTTGTCATTATTCCCGGGAGTCAGTGTGGATGGCCGCCGCTCGTTATGAAGTATATGGCTCTGCGAGCGGTACATACTGCGCATGCGTGAGAACGGAGCGGTGCATGCTCGGCGCTCAGCTGCAACGTAACCAGGAAGATAGTGCTTGTGGGCTTCACATGCCCACAAGCAATATGGAACATGCCAGGGATAACAAAATATCAGAAATCGTATGATCTAAATTGGCAATCAAGCGGCGATCGATCCCTAAACCTAAAAAAGTATATAAAAAATATATTCGTCCAAAAAAAAAAAATTTTTACATAGTTTGATCTCCGCTTTAATTAAATCGGATTTTCGTACGACTGCATTTTTTAACTAAACAAAATAAATAAAAACGAATTTCGGGAGTAACTTAAAAAATAAATTTTTCAGATGAAACCGAAATGAAATATTTCAGTGTGCACATGTCTACCTCCATGCATCCCCTGTGTTTCATCACTTTGACCGAAAATCTGTATCGTCTCCCCGGCCTTCATAGCTCCTAGGCCCCCAGTTTTTCAAACTGACAAAGCTGTTTCTAAACAGCGATTGGAATACATTAAGTTAATGAAGAACGGGAGTTATGTAATTATTTCACAGCTAACCATCCTGGTGTGAATTCAGGCTAAAGCTCCGGGCTCACAGCAAGCTTCATAACAAGTGACAGGAGGCCGGTAATAAAGCCACTGCTGCTTAGAGACAAATCTTCCGTTATGTCTGTATTATGCTAAAACCAGAACACACAAGCCTTCCATTCTGCAAACAACCTCCACACATTCTGCAGTCTATCCATTTATCTGCCACATTTGAATATTCGGCTCTTTAACATACTGAAAAGGAGAAAAAAAAGTCTTTTTTTTAATAAGATGAATCACGGAAAGCAGAAGGAGACTAAACGGAGAGGCGAGACTATTGCATAAAGGTTAAAGCGGACTTTTCTGTAGCTTTTCCAGTCCATCGCTTTGTTTTTTATACTACCTACCTAGTGATCTGTGTACATTGCAGGGATTTTGTAAACTTTGTCGCAGATTCCTACCTTTTGTTATTCTAGACGAAATAGCTGTTTGTCTGTGTGAATGTGGATTGGAGTGACTTTATAATTATCAATCAGGTGCTGCACCTGCAGGGCTCTAATAAGGAAAGTGGCACAGTCTGTATCCCTTTAGACGTGATTTCTCTTTGGGAGTACCTCACCAAAATGATATTTTAGTTGCAGGGGATGCCAAAATGTAACTTATATCTTGGTGCAGACTTCTGGGTAAATCAGTAACCCAATCACACATGCAGGAAATGGCATTTCTGGGGGGGGGGGGGGGGGGGGGGGCGTTCTGTACACCATCTGTGTACAAAACGCCTCCAGGTATCCATATTGCATTGCATTTTACAGAAAATTACAGTGCTGCAGATTCAAAAGGAAGGGTCATTTTTAATAACGTTCTATTACAATATAGTTAAAATTGTATACGCTATTTTTTTTTATTGATATTTTTTTCCCATAAAAGTGGAGTTACTCTTTAAAAAAGCAGCTCTTGAAGATGTTACCTATTTTCATTCTGCTGTATGCTGGAGAAAGCATTTCCTTGGTCTCCTCGTCCCAGTGATCATACTGTACATTGTAATTTTGTAGTTAGTGACAAGGTGAGAGGCTGCTGTAAGGGGCTAATCTGTGTCAGACATTTGTGAACACAGCCAAGAACTGCAAAGGCACCAGGATTTACATGGTTGTCAAAGAGATTGATGAATTTATAGATCTGCAAACTTTTAAAAGAAATGTGAAAAAAAAAAATAATCCAAAACCATTAATGTGGTAGTAAACTCTGTACCACCACTTGTACCTACAGATAAGCCTATAATAAGACTTACCTGTAGGTATTGTGAATATCTCCTAAACTTGCACCATTTAGGAGATATTCAGAGTGCATGCAGCCGATGACATCATTGACGCATGCGTTCTAAAGGTCTGGCTTACAGTGCCGGACCTTCAGAGACAGTGCAGGTAAAGGCGGCTCCTGTACGCATAAGCGGGAGTGATGCCATTGCAGCTTTGGCCAATCACATAGCCGAAGCTCGCGAACCCTGAAGACAGACAGGGGGAACATGTTAGCCCTCTCAGCAGGGTCTTTACAGGGTTCGAGGGGTTCGTTCCAAGGTGAGTATTTCAGAATGTGCTAGTATGCAATGCATACTAACACATTATGATACTGCCTTGCAGGTTTGTTTGTTTTTTTTTTAAATCAGCTTTAACAAGCTCCCCATGTGTCCCACATGCATTGCTTTAGTACCAGCACTAATCCATATTGTGTGTACAGTGGAACCTTGGATTACAAGCATAATCCGTTCCAGGAGTATGCTCGTAATCCAGAGTACTCGCATATCAAAGCAAAGCAAGTTACCCCATTGAAGTCAATGGAAACAAAAATAATTTGTTCCGCATTGACTTCAATGTCATGCAATACCGCATGCGGCCAGAGGGGGGGGGGGGGGGGCGATGGAGAGCCTCGGAAACGGCTGGAAAGGCCCGAGGACACCTCGGCTGACCTCGGCAAACCTCGGAAAGACTCAGTTCCCGAGGTTTGCCAAGGTCAGCCGAGCTGTCCTCGGGCCCTTCCGTGCATTTCCGAATGGCGCCGCTCGGCGCCCCACTACCTCAGGCCAAACGTGGTACGTGCTCGTTTTGCGAGACAACACTCTCAACTTACGATTTTTAAAAATACAGTGCTCGTATTGAGAAAGGCTCGTTAACCGCGTTACTCGCAATCCGAGGTTCCACTGTATATATTAAAAAATTGTGCAAATATGCAAACAGTAAATATAACAAGTGAAATGAAATTACAAGTGATTAAATAAAATTCAGTGATGAAATTGAAGATATATGCGACCTCTGAAGGATAGGCCACCATCCAGTAAGAAATCACCATAGATTATGAATCCACCACTGATGAAAAAATTGGATACTCTTACCAGACTAAGTGGACCCAATGCCAGCGACACGGAGACAAACAGGCATGGAACCGGGAACGTGGTCACTCTCAGGAAACAACATGTGAGGTTAGCTTCCGTTCAACCTGGTCACCAGACCCAATCATGGACTCCACCATTCATAAAAGAAAAAAGACGACCATCAACTATTGATTTTTTATTGTAAAAGGTAGAACACTTACATCAATGATGATGCCCTAGATGATGTTCTATTGAACAAAACAGGTCGGGTAGACTAAACTAGCTATGTTACTGCTCTTCTTGGATATACCTGATATACCGTGATCACATACCGTCTCTCGCCTGTTTGTATCATCATTGATGTAAGTGTTCTACCTTTTACACTAAAACCCATAGTTGATGGTTTTACACTATTTCATCAATGAATTTTATTTAATCACTTGTGATTTCATTTCACTTGTTTAGACTTTTTTTTTTCTTCATTCACAATGTCATTTTCACATTTATGGACTTTTTAGTGATTTAAATTTATGAATTGTATGTATATTCATTTATTGTTGTTTGCACCTAACACTTTATTTTATTTTGCACATTCAAGGTGTTATATTTTCTGTTTGCATTTTTGCACAATTTTTTTATATATACACACAATATGGATTAGCGCTGCACTTAATATTCCCAATATCCACTCAATTTGTCTGATTGCAGTGTTTCGAGCTTTTCCTAATCTGTTGAGTAGCGCAGAGTACATTTTGAAATTCAGTATGTATGCTTAGCAGCATTTACAAGAGGAATCTTGCCATTCCACATGACCATCTCCACACAGCCCCAGGCTCTCGCAGCTAGAAGTACTTGGTGCTTTTAGCTGTAAAGGGGAACTGTTTTTTAGGCTAATACACCCCCAATTCCAAAAAAGTTGTAGCGTTGTGTAAAATCTACATAAAGACAGAATGGAATGATTTGCAAATCTCATAAATCCATATTTTAATCACAAAAGAAAATAGAGTTAAACTGAGAAAATGTATGCTCCCATGTTCGGCCAGACCTGGAAGTCAGCTGTCAGTGCCGGGCCAATGAGCTAAGGACAGAAGATACCCTGCCTTGTAGCTACACATACACAAAGGAGTGGGGATGCTCATGACATCATTGACTTAGTATCACCATTTGGCCATATTTGGTTAATGATGTCAGAAGCAACCCCACCCTTTTATGTACGTGCAGCAGCGGGGCGGTGGAATCCCCCACCCACAGCTTATTGGCCCAGTGTTCTGTCAAAACAGCCAACTCGCCAAAATCTCCAACGACGTCACTTCCGCTGCAATAATTGCAGATTTCGACGACTTGGCTGTTTTGACAGAACACCGGCAGCTTATACACTACTGTAGATGATATAAGGAGTGGACATTGTTGGTCTGCCCGCTAGTAACCAACAACATGGCCGCCTCCAATGAGGCGACAGCTTTTTTTACTCCTTAGCCTGTGTTCTATCAGATTAGCGAACCCCATCAGATAATGTAACGGAAGTGACGTTCTATCAGCTGAGCATGCATTCCATTGCTACCAGGTTTGCTAATCTGACAGAACACCTGCAATTAGAAGAAGGCGGCAGACATCTTACTACACCCAGCTACGTCTTGAAATTCAGAGTAATTTTAGCAATAAAGTGAGCGTATATAAATAAATATAGTATATTGACACCTGTGATGCTGTTTGGGTGTTTAATTTTGAAAGGCTAATGCCGCGTACATACGAGCGGACTTTTCGACTGGACTGGTCTGACGCACTATCCGACGGACTTTCGGCAGACTTCCGGCGCACTTTCCTAAAGAACGGACACACGAACACACAAAAGTCCAACTGATTCGTACCTGATGAGGTACGACCAGACTAAAATAAGGAAGTTGGTAGCCAGTAGCCAATAGCTGCCCTAGCGTCGGACTAGCATACAGACGAGCAGGTTTTTCGACCGGACTCGAGTCCGTCGGAAAGATTTGAAACATGTTTTATTTCTAGGTCCGTCGGACTTTTGGGGAAAAAAAAAAGTCCGCTGGAGCCCACACATGATCAAGTTGTCCGACGGAGTCCGGTCTGGAGTCTAGTCTGCCGGAAAGTCCGCTCATGTTTACGCGGCATAAATAAAGGTTTAGCGCTGAGCAGTGCGGGTGTACCAACATGGCCTCCGCCACCTTCCTACTGCTGGCGTCCAGCTTCTTTGAAAATGAAACATCAAAACAGCATCACACATGTCAACACACTATATTTATAAAGAAAAAATGCGTTGCGCTGAAGTAGATCACACTAATAGATAAACTACCCAGACGTGAGTGTAAATATAAATCAAAATTGTATCAGAAAAATATAAAGACTAAAAAACCAGCACGTGATGCATTCACGAAATCGCATAAAAGTGCAATGTGCATATAAATATAAATATAAAAAAATATATAAAAAATATATACATATGTGACAAATTCATAAAAAAACATGTGACAAATTCATCAAAACCACACAAAGTGCGACATGCATATACATTTTCAATAAACCACAAAGTGCAAAAGTGCCCAGTGAACAACATAAATATTAAATTATCGTGTAGATTTCTTATAGAGTACATATAGAAAATCGCCAAAAAAGTGCATATATCAATGTCCAAAAAATGCATATAAAAATGTCCAAGTTAAGTGTCATCCAGCATGCTCATTCAAGTGCTGCAAAAACATGCTTCAGTGTGCCTCGGTGACCCCCCCAAAGTGGTTGCGCTCACCTCAGAGCGTGTGACACAGTGACTAGCTGTGTTAAAACACACTGTGGAGCCACCCCCAGGCTCTATACTGCTAGTTTGGTACCGATCTCCAGCCTGGATCAATGCAGCTCCATGCCATAAACAGAAAAAGACTAGATAGTGTGATACCGTAAAAAATATATTTATTTAAGAATAAACCCACTCCCCACAAAGGGGTACTCACATTTCCCCGGTGCGTAAGTGCACCATTCTATACAGGCTTAAAAAAAAACGCCGGTCGGCGTGTAGTATGGTATGCGTAGTATGGTATACATAGGAATTGTTCCTATGTAACAAAGGCTGCTTAGAGAGGCCTCACCTCTAAACTCCCACCAGTATAGTACAGAGCGGATTCACAGGATGATTGCAGGTGCAGCAGACGTGTGAAAAAGCATCCGTCCAATCATATCCCCCTGATGAAGACACGTGATCCCTGTGTCGAACACGCGTAGGGGAGGGGCCAGGACGGAGTTAGCAGCACTGAACCTGATCGGGAGAGGCGCATACGATACTACACGCCGACCGGCGTTTTTTTTTAAGCCTGTATAGAACGGTGCACTTACGCACCGGGGAAATGTGAGTACCCTTTTGCGGGGAGTGGGTTTATTCTTAAATAAATATATTTTTTACGGTATCACACTATATAGTTTTTTTCTGTTTATGGCATGGAGCTGCATTGATCCAGGCTGGAGATCGGTACCAAACTAGCAGTATAGAGCCCGGGGGTGGCTCCACAGCGTGTTTTGACACAGCTAGTCACTGTGTCACACGCTCTGAGGTGAGCGCAACCACTTTGGGGGGGTCACCGAGACACACTGGAGCATGTTTTTGCAGCACTTGAATGAGCATGCTGGATGACACTTAACTTGGACATTTTTATATGCATTTTTTGGACATTGATATATGCACTTTTTGGCGATTTTCTATATGTACTCTATAAGAAATCTACATGATAATTTAATATTTATGTTGTTCACTGGGTACTTTTTATCTACCTATACACTTTGTGATTTATTGAAAATGTATATGCATGTCGCACTTTGTGTGGTTTTGATGAATTTGTCATATGTTTTTTTATGAATTTGTCACATATGTATATATTTTTTATATATTTTTTTATTTTTATATGCACATTGCACTTTTATGCGATTTCGTGAATGCATCACGTGCTGGTTTTTTAGTCTTTCTATTTTTCTGATACAATTTTGATTTATATTTACACTCACGTCTGGGTAGATTACGTATTAGTGTGATCTACTTCAGCGCAACGCATTTTTTCTTTATACGTATTTGCACGGTTATGAAACGTGGTCTGCGTTTGCTGCTGGGTATTAATATCTATATACATTTTTCTTGGGCACTGGATCATTGTGGCTTGTAAGATTTTTTTTATTTGTATACACTATATTTATATACGCTCACTTTATTGCTAAAATTACTGTTAAATTTAAGATATAGCTGGGTGTAGTAAGATGTCCGCTGCCGCCTTCTTCTGACTGCAGGTGTTCTGTCAGATTAGCAAACCTGGTAGCGGTGGAATGCATGCTCAGCTGATGGAATGTCACTTCTGTTACATTATCTGACGGGGTTCGCTACTGCTCCTGGAGAGTCACCGGAAGTGACTTAATTAATCGCTGCCTTCAGGGTTCGGCTGAACCCAAGCTCAACACTACACACAAAATCGCACACTTTCCCAACATGCAGAGAAATGTGCTGCACTTTAGCAAATGCTCAGCGGTGCCATTAATTGATAACAGCACCCCCACGCATTTGCAAATGTGCAGTTCGGTGCAACACATTTTTGGAAAAAAGTCAAGGACTCGTTTCTGCCTTTCTCATTCATAGAAATATGAAATAAGATGCCCTACACGCACCGCACGGGAAGGCGATGCATGCTGCGGTGCACGCACAAGTGTGAACCAGACCTTAGATCTCACACTGCAGCTATACAGCTATGAGGTTGCACAACAGGAGCTCCTTATTAAAATATGAAAAGTAAATACGGAAACCGCTAAGATCAGTTTATAACTCACAAAAGAAAAGTGCACTTTGGCAGAAATTTCTGGCAAGCGTGCGGGGAAATTTTTGAAACAAGGGCCTGCCCATGGTCACCTAAACTGAGCAGGTGTCTTTTTTTACCTTTCTTCTAAGCCCCTTCTACACCAGGGAAGGGAGAGCTCATTGCCGGACTGAAAGATGCAAATACAATGGCGTCTGCGTTCCAATACACATATCACTTACTTCCAGGTTACAGGCGGCATGGAGTCGGGGCTTGTGATTTCATTCTCGCACTGATTAAAGTCAGCTTCATTTTACATCTACACTAGATTTTCCGCAGAGAGGAAAATGAGGCTGATGAAATAACAATAATGCAGCCAGCTTGAAAATAAAACATTATGTTGTGCACTGTGGCGTGCTCTGTGGCGTGCCGGCTCGCATATTATTGCGCTTCTCGCTCGGTTGCAAGGTGATGTATTCAAGGTTCCTTTTGTTTCCCAGTGGCACGGTAGGCAGGTAAGAATTAAAAAAGAAAGCATTTGCCTGCTCAATTGCTTTGTAGCAACCATTCTCGCATTGACTGGAATAAGTACCAATGAAAAAATCATCATAAGCCTTAGAGACGGTGCCCAGACTGTGCCCGTACCGCATTTTATGTTCTATTTTCCAGTCTGTTAATTCAGAAGGATTTGTATTATTCTGTATTAACATTTTCCAAAGTTTGGCATGTTTTTTGTAAGCCAGGGAGATCACACTACACAGCAAGACTAACCGCTTAAGGACCGCCCC
This sequence comes from Aquarana catesbeiana, assembly GCF_042186555.1. Classification (NCBI taxonomy): domain Eukaryota; kingdom Metazoa; phylum Chordata; class Amphibia; order Anura; family Ranidae; genus Aquarana; species Aquarana catesbeiana. The sequence goes on from NC_133328.1 coordinate 49,871,421, forward strand.
ACATACATATACTGCGGCAGGGCAGCCCCTTAAAACAAAATCACGTACCTATATGATTTTTTTCTTCCCAGTCTGGGCCGCATGCGCCTGTTGCCGGCAACCCGCTCCCGCTGTGATTGGACACAGTTTTTCTTTTCCTGGGTTACCTATCTGAGCATACCCATTGTAAAGTCGTACACACACAGAATGGCAGACAGAAAAAGTCAGACGGAAGCTTTTTATCGTCTATTCCGATCGTGTGTGGGCCTCATCGTACTTTTTTTTTCGAAAATTATGACGGACCTAGAAATGGAACATGTTCTAAATATTTCCAACGGAACCAATTCCTATCGGGAAAACCGCTCGTCTGTATGCTGTTCCGACGGACCAAAAATGACGCATGCTCTGAAGCAAGTACGAGACGGAAGATATTGGCTACTGGCTATTGCACTTCCTTTTTCTAGTCCCGTCGTACGTGTTGTGCGTCACCGCGTTCTGGACGGTCGGACTTTGGTTTGACCGCATGTATGCAAGACCACTTGAATGGAATTCCGTCGGAGGAACCTTGGGAGATAATTCTGACGGCAAAATCGGTCGTGTGTACGAGGCATTAGAGATTGGCTCCCTTGGATCCGGTTTAATGACTCAGACCATCTGCCTTGCTCTACCTAAGAGAAGCTTTCCAGATAAGAGCTATCATCCAATTCCCCGTGAGGATTAAAGACATTTAACATTTAAATGGCCATCCCTTGACTTTTTAAATGGCACTGCAAAAATTCATGTCCTCACAATACCTTGGTTTATAACCATCTACTAACGTCCTATAGCAGGCTCCTCCAAGTGCCTTGCACATTTCTTCAGCCAACCAGTCAAGTTTGCAGGGGCCCTTAAATCACGTACACTGGTAAGCAGCCCTGGACACGGGTCCGCCCTCTTATGCCTCCTGTGCTACCCCATAGGCCAGTCAGTCTTCCCATCACTGTGACAGACCAATAGTGAAGTGCAGGAGGGGGAATCAATCATTGGGGCTGGTGGAAGATCACAAGTTGGGGCCTCGTAGAGAAGAGCAGATGTGCAGCCATGCTATGGTATGGCTATGCTATAACCCTCTGAAAAGAGGGTTTCCCCCCCCAAAAAAAATTACATGCCAAATGTGGCATGTCAGGGGGGTCACCTTTCCTTAAAGCGTCCTCTATGCTCTTCTCAAGACCTCCTGCTCTCAAGCTCCCTCATCTCCTCCTCCCATGCTCGTCTTCAGGATTTCTCCAGAGCCTCTCCCATCCTCTGGAACTCGCTACCTCCACCTGTCCGGCTATCCCCTACTCTTGCTACCTTCAGGCGATCCCTGAAAACTCATCTCTTCAGGAAAGCCTATCACGTCTCCAACTAATCTTCTACCACTTCCAACAGCTCATTCCCCACAGTTACAACCTTTTGTACCACCTGCCCCACTCTATTAGATTGTAAGCTCTTCTGAGCAGGGCCCTCTTAATCCTCTTGTATTTTATTGTATTATAACTGTATTGTCTCCCTTTTATATTGTAAAGCGCTGCGTAAACTGTTGGCGCTATATAAATCCTGTATAATAATAATAATCATAAAACTGAAGTTCCATTTTTGAGTGGAACTCCGCTGTAATCTTTTTTTTTTTACATTTCTTCAGTTACTTTCTGCTTTCTAGGCCAAACATTCCCATGGGATGCCTACATAGGCATTTATTTATTTTACCTGGAGGAGGGGAGGAGGGGATTTCTCAGCTAAGCACACCCTCCTGCCTGCATGCCTGAGCTAAAGGCAGATGGATTCCAGGAAGTAAATGCTACATGAATAACCTGCCCTTACTTAAGATGGCTGCGACTAGAAATGCTTGGTTTTAGGGGGTGTATTTCAAAAGTCATTTCTCAACAAATGGAAGCATGGAGACATGGATGGATGGGTTTTTGCTTAAAATCAATTAAATTGTGTTTTCAGTTTGTGGTTCTCTGGGTTTGATACTGCTTTAAATATAAATGAAAAATACACAGTATGTAACTTACAGCTAGAACATGTAAAAAAGAATGAGAAGTTTCACATCTAGATACTGCTGGCAGTTATAACCCATTGGAAAGTTATGAGAAAAACAGTATGCAGGCTCGGAGAGAGACTGACATATTGTATTGTAAGGTCCAGACGTGATTTTGTTTCTTGCGAACATTTTGTGAAAAAGACGTCTGTTCATTGCTTCTAAATTGACGAGAAATACGCACAGACATCCATCTGTTCTACAGTCACAGCCAGTTTTTGTACTCGGAGCTGCCATGGCAGAAATATTGGAAGAAGTAAATACTCAGCTGATATAAAACATACATTGAAATATTGGGGGATTTTCATACTTTGTACTGGAAATGGAACTCTCACCAACAAATAGATTTTTGCCACCATTTTATGTTTTAGGTCCTTTCTTTGTCTTCTCTATAATGGCAAGTTTTTATTTAACGATTTATAACCACTGGAGAGTATAAACAGTTGTGCTCATAAGTTTACATACCCTGGCAGAATTTATGATTTCTTGGCCATTTTTCAGAGAATATGAATGATAACACAAAAACCTTTCTTTCACTAATGGTTAGTGTTTGGCTGAAACCATTTATTATCAATCAACTGTGTTTACTCTATTTAACCACTTAAAGACCGAGCCTCTTTCTGAGATTTGGTGTTTACAAGTTCAAAAAAAAATTTTTTTTTTTGCTAGAAAATTACTTAGAATCCCCAAACATTATATATATTTTTTCCTAACACCCTAGAGAATAAAATGGTGGTCGTTGCAATACTTTCTGTCACACCGTATTTGCGCAGCGGTCTTACAAGTGCACTTTTTTGGAAAAAAAAAAACACTTTTTTTTAATTAAAAAATAAGACAGCAGTAATGTTAGCCCATTTTTTATATTGTGAAAGATAATGTTACGCCGAGTAAATTGATACCCAACATGTCACGCTTCAAAATTGCGCCCGCTCGTGGAATGGCGACAAACTTTTACCCTTAAAAATCTCCATAGGCGATGTTTAAAAAATTCTACAGGTTGCATGTTTTGAGTTACAGAGGAGCTCTGGGGCTAGAATTATTGCTCTCGCTCTACCGATCGTGGCGATATCTCACATGTGTGGTTTGAACACCGTTTTCATATGCGGCGCTGCTCACGTATGCGTTCGCTTCTGCGCACAAGCTCGGCGGGATGGGGTGCGTTTAAAAAAAAATTCTTATTTATTTTACCTTTTATTTTTTAATTTTTACACTGTTCTTTTAAAAAAAAATTGTGTCACTTTTATTCCTATTACAAGGAATGTAAACATCCCTTGTAACAAAAAAAAGCATGACAGGACCTCTTAAATATGAGATCTAGGATCAAAAAGACCTAAGATCTCATATTTGCACTAAAATTCAATAAAAAAAAATAATTAAATGTCATTTAAAAAAAAATAAAATCTTGCGGCGAATCCGCTGCAGAGAACATCAATGACAGCTTGAAGTCTTTTGTGATATTTGTGGATGAGGCTCTTTATCTTCTCAGATGGTAAAGCTGCCCATTCCTCTTCGCAAAAAGCCTCCAGTTCCTGTAAATTTTTGGGCTGTTTTGCATGAACTGCACGTTTGAGATCTCCCCAGAGTGGCTCAATGATATTGAGGTCAGGAGACTGAAATGGCCACTCCAGAACCTTCACTTTATTCTGCTGTAGCCAATGACAGGTCACCTTGGCCTTGTGTTTTGGATCATTGTCATGTTGGAATGTACAAGTACATCCCATGCGCAGCTTCCTGGCTGATGAATGCAAATGTTTCTCCAGTATTTTTTGATAACATACTGCATTCATCTTACCATCAGTTTTGACCAAATTTCCTGTGCCTTTGTAGCTCACACATCCCCAAAACATCAGCAATCCACCTCCGTTTTTCACAGTAGGAATGGTGTACCTTTCATCATAGGCCTTGTTGACTCCTCTCCAAATGTAGCGTTTATGGTTGTGGCCAAAAAGCTCAATTTTGGTCTCATCACTCCAAATGACTTTGTACCAGAAGGTTTAAACCTTGTCTCTGTGCTGTTAGGCGTATTGTAAATGGGATACTTTGTGGCATTTGCATAGTAATGGCTTTCTTCTGGCGACTCGACGATGCAGCCCATCTTTCTTCAAGTGCCTCCTTATTGTGCATCTTGAAACAGCCACACCACATGTTTTCAGAGAGTCCTGAATTTCGCCTGAAGTTATTTGTGGGTTTTTCTTTGCATCCCGAACAATTTTCCTGGCAGTTGTGGCTGAAATTTTAGTTGGTCTACCTGACCGTGATTTGGTTTCAACAGAGCCCCTCATTTTCCACTTCTTTCAGCTTGAACACTGCTGATTAGCATTCTTAATTCCTTGGATATCTTTTTATATCCCTTTCCTGTTTTATACAGTTCAACTACCTTTTCCCGCAGATCCTTTGACAATTATTTTGCTTTCCCCATGACTCAGAATCCAGAATTGCCAGTGCAGCACTGGATGAAAGATGCAAGGGTCTGTCAGGAGTACAGAAACTCATTGACCTTTTATACACACACACTAATTACAAGAACACAGATCACAGGTGAGGATGGTTACCTTTAATAGCCATTCAAACCCTTTGTGTCAACTTATGTGCATGTTATCAGGACAAAATCACCAGGGTATGTAAACTTTTGATCAGGGTCATTTGGGTAGCTTCTGTTGTCATTATGATTTAAAAAAAGTAAACACAGTTGATTGAAAATAAATGGCTTCAGCCAAACACTAACCACGAGTGAAAGAAAAGTTTTTGTGTTATCATTCATATTCTCTGAAAAATGGCCAAGAAATCATAAATTCTGCCAGGGTATGCAAACTTATGAGCACAACTGTATACTAGGGATGAGCCGAACACCCCCCTGTTCGGTTCGCACCAGAACATGCGAACAGAAAAAAAGTTCGTTCGAACACGCGAACACCGCGAACAAGTCTATGGGACACGAACATGAATAATCAAAAGTGCTAATTTTAAAGGCTTATATGCGAGTTATTGTCATAAAAAGTGTTTGGGAACCTGGGTCCTGCTCCAGGGGACATGGATCAATGCAAAAAAAAGTTTTAAAAATGGCCGTTTTTTCAGGTGCAGTGATTTTAATAATGCTTAAAGACAAACAATAAAAGTGTAATATCCCTTTAAATTTCGTACCTGGAGGGTGTCTATAGTATGCCTGTAAAGGGGCGCATGTTTCCCGTGTTTAGAACAGTCTGACAGCAAAATGACATTTCGAAGGAAAAAAGCCATTTAAAACTACTCGCGGCTATTGCATTGCCGATCCGACAATACACATAGAAGTTCATTGATAAAAACGGCATGGGAATTCCCCACAGGGGAACCCCGATCCAAAATTTAAAAAAAAAATGATGTGGGGGTCCCCCTAAATTCCATACCAGGCCCTTCAGGTCTGGTATGGATATTAAGGGGAACCCCGGCCAAAATTAAAAAAAAAAATGATGTGGGGGTCCCCCTAAATTCCATACCAGACCCTTCAGGTCTGGTACGGATTTTAAGGGGAACCCCGCGCCAAAAAAAAACAAAACAAAACGGCGTGGGGTCCCCCCAAAAATCCATACCAGACCATTATCCGAGCACGCAACCTGGCAGGCCGCAGGAAAAGAGGGGGGGACGAGAGAGCGCCCCCCCTCCTGAACCGTACCAGGCCACATGCCCTCGACATTGGGAGGGTGCTTTGGGGTAGCCCCCCAAAACACCTTGTCCCCATGTTGATGAGGACAAGGGCCTCATCCCCACAACCCTTGCGGTGGTTGTGGGGGTCTGCAGGCGGGGGACTTATCGGAATCTGGAAGCCCCCTTTAACAAGGGGACCCCCAGATCCCGGCCCCCCCCTATGTGAAATGGTAAGGGGGTACAAAAGTACCCCTACCATTTCACTAAAAACTGTCAAAAATGTTAAAAATGACAAGAGACAGTTTTTGACAATTCCTTTATTTAAATGCTTCTTCTTTCTTCTATCTTCCTTCATCTTCTTCTTCTTCTTCTGGTTCTTCTGGCTCTTCTGGTTCTTCCTCTGGCGTTCTCGTCCAGCATCTCCTCCGCGGCGTCTTCTATCTTCTTCTCCTTGGGCCGCTCCGCACCCATGGCATGGGGGGAGGCTCCCGCTCTTCTCTTCATCTTCTTCTCTTCTTCATCTTCTTCTCTTCTTCTCTTCTTCATCTTCTTCTCAGGGCCGCTCCGCATCCATGCTGGCATGGAGGGAGGCTCCCGCTGTGTGACGGCGTCTCCTCGTCTGACGGTCCTTAAATAACGGGGGCGGGGCCACCCGGTGACCCCGCCCCCCTCTGACGCACGGTGACTTGACAGGACTTCCCTGTGACGTCACGGGGAATACCACAGGGAAGTCCCGTCATGTCCCGTGCGTCAGAGGGGGGCGGGGTCACTGGGTGGCCCCGCCCCCCGTTATTTAAGAACCGCCAGCCGAGGAGACGCCGTCACACAGCGGGAGCCTCCCTCCATGCCAGCATGGATGCAGAGTGGCCCGGAGAAGAAGATGAAGAAGAGAAGAAGAGAAGAAGAGAAGAAGAGAAGAAGATGAAGAAGAAGAAGAGAAGAAGATGAAGAGAAGAGCGGGAGCCTCCCCCCATGCCATGGGTGCGGAGCGGCCCGAGGAGAAGAAGATAGAAGACACCACGGAGGAGATGCTGGTCGAGAACGCCGGAGGAAGAACCAGAAGAAGAAGAAGATGAAGGAAGATAGAAGAAAGAAGAAGATGAAGGATGATAGAAGAAAGAAGAAAGAAGAAGCATTTAAATAAAGGAATTGTCAAAAACTGTCTCTTGTCATTTTTAACATTTTTGACAGTTTTTTAGTGAAATGGTAGGGGTACTTTTGTACCCCCTTACCATTTCACACAGGGGGGGCCGGGATCTGGGGGTCCCCTTGTTAAAGGGGGCTTTCAGATTCCGATAAGCCCCCCCGTCCGCAGACCCCCACAACTACTGGCCAGGGTTGTGGGGTTGAGGCCCTTGTCCTCATCAACATGGGGACAAGGTGTTTTGGGGGGCTACCCCAAAGCACCCTCCCAATGTTGAGGGCATGTGGCCTGGTACGGTTCAGGAGGGGGGGGCGCTCTCTCGTCCCCCCCTCTTTTCCTGCGGCCTGCCAGGTTGCGTGCTCGGATAAGGGTCTGGTATGGATTTTTGGGGGGACCCCACGCCGTTTTTTTTTTTTGGCGCGGGGTTCCCCTTAAAATCCATACCAGACCCTTCAGTTCTGGTATGGAATTTAGGGGGACCCCCACGTCATTTTTTTTTTAAATTTTGGCAGTGGTTCCCCTTAATATCCATACCAGACCTGAAGGGCCTGGTATGGAATTTAGGGGGACCCCCACGTCATTTTTTTTTTTTAATTTTGGTTCGGGGTTCCCCTGTGGGGAATTTCCATGCTGTTTTTATCAATGAACTTTTATGTGTATTGTCGGACCGGCAATGCAATAGCCGCGAGTAGTTTTAAATGGCTTTTTTCCTTCGAAATGTCATTTTGCTGTCAGACTGTTCTAAACACAGGAAACATGCGCCCCTTTACAGGCATACTATAGACACCCCCCAGCTACGAAATTTAAAGGGATATTACACTTTTATTGTTTGTCTTTAAGCATTATTAAAATCACTGCTCCTGAAAAAACGGCCGTTTTTAAAACTTTTTTTGCATTGATCCATGTCCCCTGGGGCAGGACCCAGGTCCCCAAACACTTTTTATGACAATAACTTGCATATAAGCCTTTAAAATTAGCACTTTTGATTTCTCCCATAGACTTTTAAAGGGTGTTCTGCGGCATTCGAATTTGCCGCGAACACCCCAAATTGTTTGCTGTTCGGCGAACTTGCGAACAGCCAATGTTTGAGTCGAACATGAGTTCGACTCGAACTTGAAGCTCATCCCTACTGTATACTGTATGTAAGGCACACAAATTGGTAGGAGGGGTGAAGAACGAGTCATTTAGAAATACCGTGTAATCATTTAAAGGGGAAGTTTGGGGTATTTAAAAAAAATGTACATACTCACCTTTATGCTGCAGCAATAGTGTGAAGCTGCAGTTGTTCCTCGACCAGGTCTAATGCCGCGTACACACGACCGGACTTTACGGCATACTTTGCCCGGCGGACTTTTCGACGGACTTTACACACGTTCAACCAAAGTCCGACGGATTTGTACGTGATGACGTACGACCGGACTAAAACAAGGAAGTTCATAGCCAGTAGCCAATAGCTGCCCTAGCGTCGGTTTTTGTCCGTCGGACTAGCATACAGACGAGCGGACTTTTCGACCAGACTCGAGTCTGTCGGATAGATTTGAAAAATGTTTCAAATCTAAGTCCGTCAAACTTTTGAGAAAAAAAAAGTCCGCTGGAGCCCACACACGATCGAATTGTCTGACGGACTTCGGTACGCCGGACCAAGTATGCCGGAAAGTCCACTCGTGTGTATGCGGCATTAGGCTTCTTTCACACTGATGCATTTTTGCTGCTTTTTTTTCCTTGCTAAAAATGCAAGAAAAATGCAAAACATTCTACAGTACTGTTCGCACCACTGTGTTACGGGTGGTGTGTTTTGAAAAGTCCTGCATGATGCATCTTTGGTACGTTTTTGGTGTGTTTTTTGAGTCACATGTCTATATTTCACAGGTGCATGCTGGGAGTCAGGCACTCAGAAAGTGTAGCAGAAATGCATCAAAAAAAGATTATGCATTTTGGGGGCGTGGCTAACCGCCGAGCAAGATGGACGTCTGATTCCTCAGCTCCTGCACCGACCGGACTACCACACAGCATCGCCACTATATAGATAGCTTATTGCGGCTACTCAGCACACCAGCGAACTGGATTACACCTCCAGAATGTCCAGCCTGACCCGCAAGAGGAAAGAATACCGTCAGACAAAGAAACTGACAGATTTCTTCTCATAGGAATCCAAGATGGCGCCCGCGGCCCTGCACACGGATCAGCAGCGGCTTACACAGACCTTCCTGATGCAGAGGGAATGGAAATATCAAAGCAGAATAATTCTTTAGATGCCTCTCCTTCCTCCCTATCATCATCTGCCAGTAACAGCCTAGCAAAATCTCGGCTGTGACTAGATTCAGATCCAACCGGTCATGAGGTGAGCCCTGTATTAGATCTCATCCCAGCTCATCCATCTCCCATAGCAGCCTTCCAGACCACAAATCAGCCTGTATTAGACACCACCATAAAAGAGATGCTCATCTCTCTTCAGAGCTCACTTCATAATGATATCGCCTCCATGTTTACCAAATCCTCATCACAAATGCACTACATGGGGCAGAAAGTTCACCATATTGAAAGCCAAATAGGAGATATGACTGAAACAGTTAACAATCTAGTAGATGCCCATGACACTACCAAGGAAGAACAACAGTGGATGAGGACCGTCATGCCCCATGATCTTAATACATATGCCAGAAAGCTAATTTCTAAGCTATTGCCTGATCTTTCACCCATGGAAACTATAATAGATCGTATTCACCGCCTCCCCAAGCCACCACACCTCCCCACGGAAGTTCCCCGCGATGTTTTAAAAAGAATACGTTTTTTTCATGCCAAAGACCAACTTCTACTCAAGGCAAGACATCTTGGCCAACTCCCAGCGCCATACGCCAACCTCCAACTATACGTCGATCTCTTGCAGTATACGCGCCAACTGAGAAGACAACTAAAAGACCATTACCAAACCACTCAACAATCACAAAATCCCTTACCAATGGAGTTTTCCTACTAAAATCATAGTCACCAAAAATGGAGTTAAACACAATATCTCAGTGAAAGAGAGCCTCAAACATTTGGGGTATCATTCCTGACCCGCCTAGGTCAGCACATCCCAATCGCAGGGAGAACACCCAACCCTCCAATACAATCCTCCATGCTGTTAAGCACTAAATCCTATCAGATTAGTAGACTCAAACAAGATCCACGTAACAATACCTCCAGTCGGATGCCTTGCTCATTGCAAATTGCTCCACAAACTTACACCCCATAGTTACACAGCAGTCCCAGTTACAATCAGCTGCTGTCAATTGTTGCTTTGTTCCTGCTTACTCTCTTCTCATTGATTTGCTTATCTCATCTTTGACTTATTGTTTTCCCTTTTACCCACAATTGTTTTTTCTACCCCCGAGAGCACTCAAAGAATATGGACCAGAGGACATCAACGATCATACTGAATAGAAGCTGACTTCCAATAGAAGAAGAGAAGCTGACTCCACAACTGTGAGTAAAAACCTTACTTTATACGGTATCTTACAACACACAACAAGATGCCTAAATTCCTGTCGCTCAATGCCAAAGGGCTGAATCATCCCGCAAAGAGAGCCTCCCTACGGCGTACAGCCCAGGAATCTAAAGGTGACATCATATGTGCACAAGAGACACACTTTAAAAATTCTGCAGAACCTTACTGCACCAACAAAAACTTTACCTATATCTATCAAGCATAAGAACCAACCATGAAAAATGGGGTTATGATCGCAATCAAAAATACAATTGCCTTCAAGCTTCACAACAGCTTGATTGACGTGGAAGGTAGATATCTGGCCCTAGACTGTACCCTAGACAATACCAGATACACTATTGTTAACGTGTATGTGCCTAACAACAGACCATTCAGGTTCCTTTCTAAACTAACGAAAAAACTCACCAAATTCCGTCAGGGTTACCTCATTGTTTGTGGAAATTTCAATATCGTACCGGACAACTATATTGACGCATCTTCCCGCAATACCAGACTCACTTCACCTATGGGGACTTTCATAAGAAACAATGACTTGTACGACGTATGGAGATACCACCACACCACTGAACGGGACTATTCTTTCTTTTCACATCGGCACAATTCATATACCCGAATTGACTACTTTCTAGTGGACAAATGGACACTACCCAAAATTTCAGAATCATCTATAGCCATGGTTACATGGTCAGACCATGCACCCATATCAATAACCATTGACAACTTACCACCTTCCCTCGCGCGAAGATCTGGAGAGCCAACGCCTCGATCCTCCACTCGTCCGAACACTCGGCCTCTATTCGTAAACACCTGGAAGAATTCTTTGATCTCAACAAAGGAACAGTATCTAACAATACCATTCTTTGGAACGCCCACAAAGCGTTCATTAGAGGGATTATTATTCAGTTAAGTGCTAGAGATAAGAGAAGGAGATCACAGCGTCTAGACACCCTCACATCCAACATTAAAATAACAGAAGATCAAAACCTGAAAAACCCCAACCCCAAACTAAAAGAAAAATTATTACTCCCCAGACAAGAATTAAGAAATATATTACTAGAGTCGTATGACAAAGCCCAAAAACAATTCAAACCTAAACACTATTTTACAGTGAATAAAGCAGGGAAAGCCATGGCACTCAGAATCAAAGGTCACCCCATTAACCTCCCTGGCGGTATGATTATTTCAGATTTTTGGTGCTGAAAGCAGTACCATTATTTTGCATGGAAATTTGGCGTTTTATATTGTAGGCCTGTAATTCTTAGGAATAACACACTTAAATCTGTCCAAACAAGAGTCTAGTAGACAGCCCGGGTATGATAAAGTTTGAAACACTAAATCATAAATTATAATATAATAAATAACTATAAATAATTATAAGAAATAATAATATAATAATAATAATAAAAATGATTCGATAATGTAATCAAATTAAAAACACTGAAATTTGCTCAGTTGCAGAATTGTCGCTGTCGTTACTTTCAGTGTTTGATTTCCCCACAAATCGCTATCGCTCAATTCTGCAAGTGATTCTAATTTATTATCGTTGTTTTCTAGCTGGTCTAAACCTGCTTTTGATGTAAAGGGATGGTTTTGATTGCTATGGGCAATCTCCAGTTTCCAGGCAAAAAGAACAATTTTTATAATATAAAACTGCATGCAGGGCACTGGACAAACCACTAGGGAAAAAAGAGAGTTAAAATAAATTGATACAGTAATGTAATCTGTAAGATTACAGTGTACTGTATGTGTATTGTGTGTTTTACTTTTGAATTTGGCGCCGTTCTCCGTCCCTGTGCGTCGCAACGCTCGCAGGGAACAGAGCGCGGGCACTGTGATAGATCGAGCGGAGGACGGCTCACTCACACTGCGGGGAGACATCGCAGGATCCTGGGGACAAGGTAAGTAAGCTCTTCCTGGATCCTGCGATGCAATCCCGAGTCTGGCTCAGGGTTACCGCTTTTGGTACCGAAAATCCACCCCGAGCCAGACTCGAGAATACCGCCAGGGAGGTTAAAATCAAAATCTCACACCTATACCACACTTCCACAAAACAAAAACTTGTGGACCTTCAAGCCATAGCTGATGCATTTAGTCATTACTACAAAACGCTATATAACTTAAAAGATGAATCTACCACTACCCAACCATCCATAGAAGATATAGATTCCTTCTTATAAAAAATAATCTACTCAAAATATTCCAAGATCAACTCTCCAAACTGAATGCCCCATTTACTCCACTAGAAATTTTAGATGTCATCTCAACCTTACCATCTAACAAATCATCTGGACCTGATGGTCTCACTGGGGAGTACTATAAACAGTTGCGCACAGTTCTAGCACCCTTTTTATCACAAATGTGCAATGATGCTGCCTCCTCCTCTTCTCTCCCAAAGGAAACGCTTAATGCGATGACAATCATGTTGCCGAAGCCAGGTAAGGAACCTATCTCAACACAAAACTTCCGACCTATTTCACTTCTCAATATAGATACAAAAATCTATACCAAACTTATAGCAACCAGATTAGTAAACATTATGCCCTCACTGATCCACCCTGACCAATCTGATTTAACGAAAGAAAGACAAACATTTGATGCAACCCATAGACTCATCAATTTAATCCACAATGCTTGAATCTACACAAACGCCTTCTCCGCATCCTTGGATGCGGAGAAGGCGTTTGATAGAGTTCACTGGTCATACCTCCAAGCGACACTTCATACATTTGGATTCCAAAGCCACATCCTCTCCGCCATAATGGCTTTGTACCCAACACCATCGGCCCAAGTATACACGTCTAAGATGATCTCTATTAGTAATTCCCAATTACTAATGGTACCCGCCAAGGCTGCCCCCTATCTACACCTATTTTCAACCTATTAATGGAACCCCTGGCGGAACACATCAGATCAAACGTTCAAATTACAGATTTCAAAATTGGAACTGTAGAACATAAAATCAATCTGTTTGCTGATGATGTGATAATGATGATCACCAACCCTATGTCTTCCCTGCCTTCGGTTCTATCTGTGTTTTAGAGATTTAGTGCCATTTCCTATTATAAAGTTAACAAAAATAAGTCCTATATTCTAGATTTGGATTGGATACAACCAGCAACCTACTACGCAACCTCTATACCTACCCATGGGCAGACACGGTAATATCTTATTTGGGCATCACACTTACCAAATCTATAAAAGGGCTAATCAGTGACAACTACGTTGAAGCTAAACAAATGATTATTGGAGAAACAGCCAAACTTTCCAAATATGAGTTTTTATGGTCTGGTAGTCTGGCAGCCTTTAAAATGCTCATACTCCCTAGACTACTATATATATTTCGTACAATACCTATACCACTTACAAATTCTTACATCAAATCTCTTCAATCTATTGTACACAAGTACATATGGCAGGGCAAAAAACCAAGATGTCATTCAAAAATTATTAAACATAGTTTAGCAGGAGGAATGGGAGAAATTATTATTTAGCCACCATACTGTCCCAAATGAAAGACTGGGTAAATACACACCCAAACACATTATGGGGAAACATCGAAAACACCATGACACCGGGCAACAACCTTAAACATTGGTTGTTCAGCACTACCACCAATCTACCACACCTACTACACCTGTACTCACCGACTATTCAAGCCTCAGTCAAAGCATGGAAAATACTACATTGTACTAAATGGTCCACACTTCCCACCAAACATCTAAAAATACCTCTCTACACCCTCCAATTGGTGTCACCTGACCTAATTTTACCCAACTGGATATTAGAACAGGCAACCTACGCGTCTGAACTCAGGGCCAAGATATTACACAAATCCTTTGCTCAAATTCAAACGACATTCAGCGCACCCATCACAGATTATTTCAATTACTATAGAATTCAAAAATGTCTCTCAGCACACACACACACCTAGAAGAGTATGGAATTACTATTTCTAAAATAATATAGATACCAAAGGTATCTCACTAATCTACTCTACACTACAAGAAAAATCGGTATTCCACAAATCTAAATCTTTTAAAGATTGGGAAGAGGATTTGCAGTCACACTTTTCTGAACAGCAATGGCAAACGGCCTTGAAGTCAATCTATAAAGCTACTTGTTGCACTTCCTTATGGGAACTGACACACAAAATAACACTGAGATGGTCCTTGACACCACAGAGATTGGCCAAATTCCAATCAAATACGTCACCCATCTGCTGGAGAAATTGTAACCAAACAGGTACCTTATTTCATATCTTGTGGTCATGCCCAGCCTTGACAAGTCTATGGAAAGAGGTAGAAAGTGTAATCCAAGATATATGTAACTTCCATATAAACCTTACGCCGCAAATGGCTATCCTGAATATGAACACAGAGTCACTACCACCAACTTTTAGACTAGTGATCACACACATACTCCTAGCAACCAGATTACTCATAGCTAGATGCTGGAAAACAAAAACTACCCCAACTGTGTCAGAAGCAGTTACCTTAGTTCAATCACATTACACATATGAATCTATAATATCGTGTGGAAAACCCTCATACTCTAAACTTCCTAATCGATGGCTTCCCTGGGAACGATGGTATGCTAAAAAACTTGAATAACATCCTTTTGACAGCATTACTGTACATTTGGTTTGAATTGCTACACCAACTGTATTTATAGTGATGCTCTCTCCCTTTCCCTCCCCTCCCCTCCTTTTAGCTCTCTTATTTTTATTTCTTTTATTTTCTTTTATCTCCCTTTATCTCCTTTATTTTTCTTTCTTACTTAAACATTTACCACAGTTCATTTTAAGCACGCATGTTTGGTGCGTACACTGTAATAACAAGTCTATCATCAATATCATCTATGTAAGAATATACATGATGTGAGCCCCGACGCATCGGGGCTCACATGTATATTCTTACATAGATGATTTTTATCTTTTGTCAATGTCCTTGTCATTTTTGTACATGTATTTAATAAAGTTTTTCATATTATTACTTTGAATACGATCCCTTTGGTTTGCTGTGCCTTAAAGTCCGACCAGGGGCTCCTCTTTGAACCCCCCCTTTTTTTCTTTTGACAATCTAACTTTACGGATGTGGCAATAGCAGTGTTTTCCCCTTTATGCTTTGTTCTGCTTTGGAAAGGTTTTTCTTGTCATTTTTCCTTTTTATACAGCTGGTGCATTTCATTGTTTAATCACATGGACTATATTTTATTCTACTTGCATAGTCATTCTCAGTTAATTTCTTTATTAGACTTCTGTGCCCTGTTCAGCTGATGCAGTTCATCTGTAATTTTAGCCTTTGCAAGTAAGATATCCAATTTTGTGATGGCACAACTGTCATCTTGGAACATCTCTTGCCTTGTTTTGTGAGCTTCTTTACTGACAAAAGATTAGTTTTAAGAGCAGGGACATAGAAGACATTTTTCACAGATACCTTTCTGGTGACGCTCTGGGAAATACAGTAAAGAAAACCGTCTCCTATTCCTTCTGATTCTGTTATTTGCCCCTTAGCTGTGGTGCTTTTTTTCTGTTGTACTCTGGTCAAGGTGAATAAAGAAATTTCTGTCATTTGTCATGTGATTCGTAGCTCCTAAATCAACGCATCATGCCGGCAAAGATGAGGTGCCACTTTTGTATTGAAAAACATTCATTATCTGAAGCAAAATCAGTTTCTTCCTTCAAACTTTTGGCCTTTTGTAGTTTAGTTTATTTTTGCATTCTAGCTTTCCAGATTCTGCAATCTGCTTTTAAATTACCTAGTTTCTTGCACACAAAACATTCACATGTTTCTTGTTGGATATTACTGTTTTTATTCCTATTTTCCATCTTTAAAGCAGACTCTGCGACAGAAGCACCCTCACTGTTAATCAGGGGCGTTGCTAGGTGGCCTTTTTTTTTTTTTTTTTGGCTGGGCCGTGACCTACCTACACTGACGGTAATGAACTACCTACACTGACCTACCTACACTGACGGTAGTGAACTACCTACACTGACCTACCTACACTGACGGTAGTGAACTACCTACACTGACCTACCTACACTGACGGTAGTGAACTACCTACACTGACCTACCTACACTGACGGTAGTGAACTACCTACACTGACCTACCTACACTGACGGTAGTGAACTACCTACACTGACCTACCTACACTGATGGTAGTGACCTACCTACACTGATGGTAGTGACCGACCTACACTGATGGTAGTGACCGACCTACACTGACCTAACTACACTGATGGTAGTGACCTACCTACACTGATGGTAGTGAACTACCTACACTGACCTACCTACACTGATGGTAGTGACCTACCTACACTGATGGTAGTGACCGACCTACACTGATGGTAGTGACCGACCTACACTGACCTAACTACACTGATGGTAGTGACCTACCTACACTGATGGTAGTGAACTACCTACACTGACGGTAGTGAACTACCTACACTGACCTACCTACACTGACCTACCTACACTGACGGTAGTGACCTACCTACACTGACCTACCTACACTGACGGTAGTGACCTACCTACACTGACATTTACATACAGTGACCTACCTACAGTGACTTGCCTGACCCACATACACTGACATTTACATACACTGTCTGACCTACCTCAGCCGTGGTGTGTGGTGTCACAGCAGCCAGGCAGTCAGTCAGAGGAGGAGGAGAGGAGAGCGGCCCGCCCGAGCGCCGATGTGGCGGCCGCATTGTAATTCTCGCCTTCTGGAGCCTGCAGCGCCTATGATGGACGTCACACGTCCCACGGTCCCAGCATTGAATCAGGGAGATGTCCATTATAGGCGTTGCAGGCTCCAGAAGGCGGGACCTGCTATGGCACTCGGCCGAACTCGGCAGCGCTCGGGATCAGATCGGTCCCGGCGCTCGCCGCTCTGGGCTTACAATTGTGAGCTGCATACCTGAGGCTCGGGGCTTTTCGGGGGCACATTCGGGACTTCAGCCACGTCTAGCCACCCCCTCCCGAAGCCCCTGCTGTTAATGCTTTCTGTTTTACGCTTATATTAATCCACAAGCTTGCCCTTAACATATTCCAATGTCAGTTCATCATCTGGAAGTGCATCAAGTGGTGTGACAAGCATTTCATAACTTTCTGGTAAGGCACTGAGTAATAGTGCTGCGACATGAAAATCTTTTATTTTTTTCTCCTATACCTCTCAGGCGTTCAATCGTTTCCAAGGTGTGCCTTATGTAATCCTACCTATCCTGGCCTTTCATCAGCTTGGTTTGGTATAGCTTTCTAATCAAATACAGTTTATTGCTGAGATTAGCTCTTGCATGCACCTTTTGTAGTTCTTCACACATTTCTTTAGAAGTTTCACATTTACATATATGTATGATTTGATCACCTGCTATGCTAAGAGAGCTTGTGCTCTGAGCTTTCTGGTCTTTCTCTATCCACCAATCTGAAGGGTGCTCTGGCCTGACTTCCTTTATACATTTCCATGTACCTTTTCTTATAGCAGCATTTTCATCTTGAATTGCCAACACAGATAGTTCTGGTTTGTCAGATTTGTTGCAGCTGTGTTACTGGCCATTTTCTTTTATTTTGTTGCAGTCTTATCTCTGTTGCTGTATCTTGCACTTATTTGCTGTATCTGGCTATTACTGGGTTCTCAGCTTTTTTTCTGGGCAACTGGGTGGGTGTCTGGCCTATGCCTGTGCCCATAACCTGTTAGAAATTCTGTACATAGCCCAACAGAACTGACAGTCACAGTCCACATGGGCTTTGCCGCTTAACAGTGGCATCTCCAGCTTTCATATTTGGGGGGGGCACATGGGGGGACAGGGATAAAAGTATGGGGCAACTATAAAATGAAATTATATATATCTATATCCTGGGGCCCTTTATTACGATCCCACAACGGCCCTTTCACATATTCTGCAGTGAGCTCCCTTCCTACTGTATTGGGCCCCCCCAGAGTGGCAGAAAACAAGAGATATATGTCACCAGCATACCAAGAAAATATAAGGGTCCAAAGCAGTGGCAGAACTATCAGGGTTGCAAAGGTTGTCTTGCCACCGGGCCCTGGTGTTCTGCCACTGTGGGGTTACCCAGCCTCCTCTTACTGTCCTGGTCCTGCTATTGACAGCGCTGGTCTGACATCTCTTGGAATTTACAGGCTGGTTCTCCTGTCCTAAGGATGGGAGAAATCAGTCTGTTTTTCAGTAACTGAGAGTCCTGGTGGAGTCCTTCCTGCAACTCGCTCTTCTCCCTGCCAATGAGGATGCAGGGAAAGGAGCAGATCGGGCGGCCGTGGTTGTGTGAGCGCTCGCATTATGCAGTGTCAGTGAGCAGAAGGAGGGGGAGGAATCACCCGCAGGAGCTGACTGGGGATGCTCTCCCTCTTAGACATTTCCTTTTTGTAAAAAAAAAATTTTTTTTAATTGGGGGGGCACAGGGTGGGGCACAGCATAATGTTGGGGGGGGTCAGGGCCCCCTCTGCCCCCCCCCCCCCCCGGGACGCCATTGACGCTTAACTGCAAACAGGAGCTCTTTTCAGGGAAAAGACATAAAGCATGCCATAGATGCAGCTACAAATTTATAAGCACTGTCATCTACCGGTTAAAGAATATATCTCTACTAAATACTGATGTACAGTAGTTGTTGCACAAAATACTATTATGTACTCCAACAGTTACACTAGTTCTGGTGACCACCAAGAATTACCCTCAGTGTTGATTTTCTTTCACTTCCTGTTTTGGCTATGGGACAGGAAGTAATGGGAAATAGGACACAGGTGGCAAAAAAAAAAACTTGACAGTGATTATAACCCTCCCTTACACTGTCTGAATTGAAAAAAAAGCTTTGTTTTCAGTTCCGCTTTAGTAGTAAAATGAGTTTACATGAGATTTAGTTTGCAAAGCCTACTGGGCATTTTAATAAAAAAATAAAAAATAAACAGCAATGACTGTCAATTTTTTTTACTCACTTCTTACCGCTCCATATGAACTGATGGGAAAGGTGGGTGGATCCTTCTGACTTATCCTGCTGTGTGGGTCTTATGGACAGATGCAAACTGTAGAAGATCAAATAACAAAGTGGTACAAAAATTTCTGTTGATGTTACAAAATACAGTATATACAGTATGTAGTTGGGGTGCAGCGTGGTACGGTGTGCACAATAGCCTCTGCTCTCCGGAGACTCTCCCTCCTCATTGGCTGAATGGCTCCTGCTGCTGTCAACCACAGCCAGTGAGCCAATGAGGAGAGGGAGGGGGCGGGGCCAAGCCATGGCTCTGTGTGTGAATAGACACGCACAGCCATGGTTTAGGACAGGAAAGAGTCTACTTGGGTGCCCCCAGTGCAAGCTGTTGTTTACATGCGATCAGCTATGATTGGACACAGCTGATCACAGCCTTGTCATTGGCTCTTTACTGAGATTGGGGAAGCGCCGTTTCCCAGGGACACAGCACTTCGCCGATTGCGCAACGGGAATGGGATGACGTCACATGACGTCATACCAGAACGAGAGAGCCACACCGCCGCTGTCATTTGTCTATACAGCGGGCGGGAGGTGGTTAATGGGCTATTTATTTCTTTTCAAATTTTTGGCTGGACATCTGCCTAACATTTCAAGATTTTGGATACCCGAGGACTATGCTTTTAAAGGAATGGCGCTGCCCATTCAGTCACTTCTAGCACTCCTATTTATTGTGTAGGTCTATGGAGTGCAGTGTGGGCTTTCCAACAGGTTAATGGTCCAAACACACAAGATGGCGGCCCCCTGTGATGTGGTGATGGGAACAAGGTCAGCCAGTTTGACATAAAGCCAATATAACAGGTGTCAGGCTGGTTTGTGGCCCAGCACTTAGTGAGACGTTAATATATGGAAAAGTCAGCTTCTAAGAAGTTGAACTGCAAAGACGATGAGTCCTCAGAGGTTTCATGTCTGTACTGGATTCGGTGTGTTTTGTTCCTCACACGGAGCGCATGCAGCTGGGGGAAGGAAGGCCGCCCAGGTCTCTGTCAGTTCAGATCAGAGCGTTTTCTCGTCTGGGAAAATGAGTCGTATAATTTGCTGCAGAGAATTGCATACATAACTTGCAGGGAAACAAGGTGTTGACTTACAGGGCCACAACGCCACCAATTACTTCTACCTGATTGTGTGCTGCTGACTACCTACACCTTATGTAGATGGTGCATTTATAACGACCTGACACACTGTGTAGCATTTATAATTGTACAGTGAAAAATAAATGCCACCCTTCTCCACAGGAGCCTACGATTCAATGCCCCTACCACGTTCATACACATGGCCAGGTGTACCTGAGGTCAATAAACCTAGCAGTAAAGGTGAAGTATAACTACACTATATTGCCAAAAGTATTGGGACACCTGCCTTTACACGCACATGAACTTTAATGGCATCCCATTCTTAGTCCATAGGGCAGTGATAGCGAACCTTGGCACCCCAGATATTTTGGAACTACATTTTCAATGATGCTCATTCACTCTGCAGTGTAGTTGAGCATCATGGGAAACGTAGTTCCAAATCATCTGGGATGCCAAGGTTCACCATCACTGTCCTAGGGTATTGCATTGGTCCACCCTTTGCAGCTATAACAGCTTTAACTCTCCTGGGAAGGCTGTCCACAAGGTTTAGGAGTGTGTCTATGGCAATGTTTGACCATTCTTCCAGAAGCGCATTTGTGAGGTCAGGCACTGATGTTGGACAAGAAGGCCTGGCTCGCAGTCTCAGCTCTAATTCATCCCAAAAGTGTTCTATCGGGTTAAGGTCAGGACTCTGTGCAGGCCAGTCAAGTTCCTCTACCCCAAACTCGCTCATCTATGTCTCTATGGACCTTGCTTTGTGCACTGGTACGCAGTCATGTTGGAACAAGAAGGGGCCATCCCCAAACAGTTCCCACAAAGTTGGGAACATGAAATTGTCCAAAATGTCTTGGTGTGCTGACGCCTTAAGAGTTCCCTTCACTGGAACTAAGGGGCCAAGCCCAACCCCTGAAAAACAACCCCACATCATAATCCCCCCTCCACCAAATGATTTGGACCAGTGCACAAATCAAGGTCCATAAAGACATGAATGAGCAAGTTTGGGGTGGAGGAACTTGACTAGCCTGCACAGAGTCCTGACCTCAACCTGATAGAACACCTTTGGGATGAATTGGAGTTGAGACTGCAAGCCAGGCCTTCTTGTCCAAAATCAGTGCCTGACCTCACAAATGCGCTTCTGAAAAATGGTCAAACATTCCCATAGACACACTCCTAAACCTTGTGGACAGCCTTTCCTAGAAGAGGTGAAGCTGTTATAGCTGCAATGGGTGGGCCAACTCAATATTGAACCCTACAGACTAAGACTGGGATGCCATTAAAGTTCATGTGCGTGTAAAGGAAGGTGTCCCAATACTTTTGGCAATATAGTGTAAATATACCAAGGATGTAAGCATACCTAAAGAAAAGCCACACAATTATTGGGAGAACATACAAACTATAATAGGATAATGTCCTGGTAGGGAAATGCAAGCCAGAACCCCAGCATTGCCCACTGAGATTCAAAAATTCTGAGTTGTCTCTAGAGCAGGAAGAGAGGGGAAATCTTCAAATGATGACACCTGTTTTAGTGACCACCATCTAAGAGGTGATTGTCCTCACTATGGAGAGATTTCTTTCACTTCCTGTTGTGTTAATAGGATAGGAAGTGAAAAGAGATCTCCACAATGGAAGAACAGCCAGACAGGAGTTTTAACCCTTCCCTACTATAACCAAAACGTAGCCACTGTGACATGTATCTCTGTAGTGCCGTTGGTGGCTGTGATCTCAGACACGGCGTACAGAGCAGATCTAAGTGGCTCTGTATCTTGTAATTGCTGTGATGTCCAGTCACAGGGACCACAGATGTAAACAGTGAGCCCTCCCCCTCACCTCACAACAGGAGAAAGAGAAGAAAAAAATATGAAAAAATACATGAACTAAAATGTACAAATAAACGAATGAAGGGTTAAAGCAACAGTTTAATGGTAAGGGATTTTTAACTGAGTGTGGATTTTTTTTTAACCCCTTCACCTCCTCTTCTTTGTACACCCCATCTTCAGCCTGTCCCTATGTGATATGTATATTAAAGCCATCTTCATCCTCATAAGCAAGTTTCCTCCTATCTACCCTTCCTCCCCTCCTTTACACGGGGAGCACACTTTTTTTGTTGTTATTTATTTACTTTTTTTTTTTTTTTTTTTAGGAAAATGTTCGTCCTGCCCTTTCATGCACATCATTCGCCTAGATGTGTGCTGTCCCCCCCCCCCCATTACCTTCCTGGGACACCATCCCAGGAGGCATAGTGCTCCATTGATAAAGGAAGGGGGAGGGGGGAGTTGGCCTAGTGTTGTGTGATTAGGAGGCCCGGTGGCTGACTTGGAAGAGCAGACGGGCTTCGTGATGACTTCATATAAAAAGATGGCAGCGCAGGACTGAGCGGGGCAGAATTCTGAATGGATTCTGCACTACACCACTGGATCCTCTGTGCAGGTGAGTATCTGAAATGTGCAAAACCTGCATCAAGGTAGGCAGGGGAATAAAAAAAAAATTGCCGGGGGAGGGGGAGCCTGGAGATCTGCTTGACAGAGTAGTTGGCAGCCAAACTATCATAGTATTGAAAGCTGAAAAGTTGCCTAGTATGGGATATGCAGGCTGTTACTCAAGTGGTTATAGAGTAAAGCTTTGGCTATGCATACACTTTAACGACCTCCAGTCCGCGCTATAGCCGAAAGATGGCTACAGAGTGGACCTAATTTGCCGGGAGGGCATCCATAGACGTCCTCATGTGCTCAAGAGGCCTGCGCACCCCCTGCAGGGAGCGCGCGGCATGCTCTGTGATCAGCGAGTCCATAAGTAAGGGGTCGATCCAAACCCCTTACAACGTGATCAGCTGTCAGCCAATGACAGCTGATCATGTGATGTAAACAGAGTCGGTAATCGGCTATTTTTTTTTCCTCACGCTACCAGCGTGAGGAGAAAAAGAAAAAGCCGATCACCGGCGGCTGTGAGAGGGACATCAAAGGCTATTGTGCCACCTACCAGTGCCCACCAGCACCACCTACCAGTGCCCACCAGCGTCACCTACCAGTGCCCACAGTACCAGCCATCAGTGCCCACAGTGTCCCCTACCAGTGCCCACCAGCGTCACCTACCAGTGCCCACAGTACCAGCCATCAGTGCCCACAGTGTCCCCTACCAGTGCCCACCAGCGCCATCTATCAGTGCCCACAGTGTCACCTATCAGTGCCACCTATAAATGTCACCAATCAGTGCCTCATCACCAGTGCTGCCTATCAATACCACCTACCAGTGCCCATCAGTGCCACCTACCAGTGCCCATAAGTGCCACCTATCAGTGCCCATCAGTGACATCTATCAGTGCCACCCATCGGTGCCACCCATTGGTGCCACTCATCAGAGCCACTCATCAGTGCCACCCATCACTGCCACCCATCAGTGCCATCTTATCAGTGCCTATCAGTGTCGCCTTATCAGCGAATATCAATGAAGGAGAAAAATTACCCGTTTGCAACATTTTATAACAAACTATGAAACGTTTTTTTTTTTTTAATTTCTGTCTTTTTTTGTTTGTTTAGCAAAAAATAAAAACCCAGCTGTGAATAAATACCACCAAAAGAAAGCTCCATTTGTATGAAAAAAAATGATAAAAATTTAATTTGAGTACAGTGTTGTATGTCCGCGCAATTGTCATTCAAAGTGTGAGAGCGCTGAAAGCTAAAAATTGGTCTGGGCAGGAGGGGGGTTTAATAGCCCTGTAAGCAAGAGGTTAAATAAAACATCAACATTTTTATGAATATTTGTTTTTCAGGTCACATAACACAATACATGACCACATACCATGTAAAAACAATTAAACCCATACACACCTCTTAAATAACACCAACAGGATATACAGTAGGAGTTATCATCTTCTATGAACCTGGGTCTGGTGAGCTCCTTACGTTACCACGGCTCTATACAAAGGGCATCAATATATTACAAGTTGTTGCTGCTATCAGTGCCTCACATCTTTTCTATCTTCCAAAATTACCCCATATATCCAGACTCTAGTTTAAAGGCATTACAGACTTTCCTACTTGCACCTTGTGTTTTTCACCTGTGCACTGATCATGTAGTTTCATGTTGTCATTTGTTGCCCTGTTCGCACAGCCTATAGTAGAGTAAGGCCCCTTTCACACTTGTGCGACTTGTCCTGCGACTTGGGACTGCAAAGTCACATGACAAGTCATACCCCATGATTTCCAATGAGTACCGTTCATATCTGTGCAATATCAAGTCGCAGCAACTTCAAAGTAGTCTCTGCACTACTTCAGTCTGACTTTGATGCGACTGGAGATCCATAGACCTCAAGATTACACAGACATTGCTTCAAGTCACGTCAAAGTCGTGGCAAAGTCATGCGACTTTCAAGTTGCACAAGTGTGAAAGGGGCCTAAAGGCTGGTTCACACCATCTGTGGTGCAGGAAACACACGTTTCCCACACCGCACAGGAACATGCTGCCTCCTGCAGACACACATGGGTGACATTGATTATTAATAGCACTCCATGCGTCTCGCAAAACTTGGGTGCGTTCGCAGTCGCCAAACTGCATGGTTCCACATGCAGGATGATTTTAAAAGTTGCACCTCAATTAATTAATGGGCTGCGAAAACGTGCTATGTGGGTATACCTCAAACTGTGCGCACTCAGACCCACCTTTTATTGTGTGAACCAGGCTTAAATCTTCACATTCTGGTGTCAGTAGTTTCAGTTTGTGTTTAAACATGAGGCATGGCCCTACACAGGTTAATATGTGACCTGTCTGCAGTGTAAGAATTGACACTTCCTGTGAAGAAACTACATATCCCACAATCCCTGGGTCTCTCAGTCCAGTGTTCTGCAGGTGAGGGCTAAATAGTAACTAGATCTGACACAGACGCAAACAGGCAGTGCAGTGAAGGTAAGAGATGTATTTTCATCACATTAGCACTCCCACATTTGTGATGTCACTCAGAGGAAATAGTGAGACGTGAATTGGATGCTGTGTGACTCCGAACAAAAAGTAACCTGTTACTTTAGTACAGTGGTCTCCAAACTGTGGCCTGGGCTAGATGAGGCCCTTTGCTTGCCTTTATCGGGCCCTTGGGTCTCTATTCTTCCTGAGACCAACAATGGGGCACTATTCCTCCTACTGACACCAACAATGGGGCGCTATTCCTCCCACTAACACCACTGATAGGGGCATAATTCCTGCCACTGACACCAACAATGGGGCACTTTTCCTCCCACTGGCACCAACAATGGGGCACTATTCCTCCCACTAACACCACCAATAGGGGCATAATTCCTGCCACTGACACCAACATTGAGGCACTATTCCTCCCACTGACACCAACAATGGGGCACTATTCCTCCCACTGACATCAATGATGGGGCACTATTCCTTCCACTGACACCAGTGATGGGGCACTATTCCTCTGACTGACACCACCAACAGGGACATCATTTCTGCCACTGACACCAACAATGGGGCACTATTTCTCCCACTGACACCAATGATGGGGCACTATTCCTCGCACGAACACCACCAATAGGGGCATTATTCCTGACACCAACAATGGGGCACTATTCCTACCACTGACACTATTGATGGGTCACTATTCCTTCCATTGACACCAGTGATGGGGCACTATTCCTTCCACTGACACCAGTGATGGGGCACTATTCCTTCCACTGATACCAGTGATGGGGCACTATTCCTTCCACTGACACCAGTGATGGGGCACTATTCCTTCCACTGACACCAGTGATGGGGCACTATTCCTTCCACTGACACCAATGATGGGGTGTTTTTCCTCCCACTAAAGATGTGGCATTGTTTAATTCTACTGACACTGGGACATTTTCTACTCCCACTGGTCCCCCTAAAGTCTGAAGAACAGTAGACCGCCCCTTGTTTAGAAAGTTTGGAGACCCCCTGCTTTAGTGAATAGGGTCAAGCTAGGTGAATGAAATCATGGACATGAGGGAATAGATCAACAAAGACATTACAAACTGCAGCCACATAACGTGAGTCCATCATTACATAGTAAGGCAAACAAACGGCACAGAGAAAATATAACTACACTACCACATTTGTCAGCAGCTGACTGACAATAATGTGGACCTTCATGGGCATCCGCATGGGAGGGCAGGTGCCCCCCCCTGGAGCAAGGTGTCCGCACACCAGTGTTTCCAACCTTACCGTAAATTTGCGCAGTTCCAAAGCCAGCTGAGCTCGGGCAAGCTCGTATATGTTCGGCCACATTCGGGCGAGCGGGCGCATGCGCGGTAAGTTAATGACGCAATGGTGCCGCCTGGCGCCATTTCTGAATGGACAGCAGTAGGCACTCTGCTGACTCGGAGTCAGCAGCATATCAGCGGACATGCCTCCCGACCCAGAAACCCCCAATACCACCACCCCGCTGTAAGCATGGCCACACAGAGACCGGCTCCAGCAGCCATGGATCCATCCACTCCACTGTGAGCACAGCTACACTGAGTCCTGGAGACCGGACCCCTGCACCATCCATCCATCCATGGCTGCTATATCTACAATATGTAAGGTCTTCATCCTCCAACCACCTCCTGTATCCTGTCTGCAGCCTCTATCCAACTCCTGTATCCTGTCTGCGGCCTCTAACCACCTCCTGTATCCTGTCCGCAGCCTCTAACCACCTCTTGTATCATTTCTGCAGCCTCTAACCACCTCCTGTATCCTGTCCACAGCCTCTAACCACCTCTTGTATCATGTCCGCAGCCTCTAACCACCTCTTGTATTATGTCCGCAGCCTCTAACCACCTCTTGTATTATGTCCGCAGCTTCTAACCACCTCTTGTATTATGTCCGCAGCCTCTAACCACCTCTTGTATCATGTCCGCAGCCTCTAACCACCTCTTGTATTATGTCTGCAGCCTCCAACCACCTCCTGTATCCTATCCGCAGTCTCTAAACCACCTCTTGTATCATGTCTGCAGCCTCTAACCACCTCTTGTATTATGTCCATAGCCTATAACCACCTCCTGTACCATGTTTGCACTCCGCAACCTCCAACCATCTCCTGTACTGTGTCAGCAGCCTCCAACTACCTCCTGTATCATGTCCACAGCCTCCAACCACCTCCTGTATCATGTCCGCAGCCTCTAATCAGCTCTTGTACAATATCCACACTCCGCAGCCTCCAACCACCTCCTGTATCATGTCCGCAGCCTCCAACCACCTCCTGTATCATGTCCGCAGACTCCAACCACCTCCTGTATCATGTCTGCAGCCTCCAACCACCTCCTGTATCATGTCGGCAGCCTCCAACCACCTTCTGTATCCTGTCTGCAGCTTCTAACCACCTCTTGTATTATGTCCACAGCCTCTAACCACCTCTTGTACCATGTCCGCACTCCCCAGCCTCTAACCACACCCTGTATCCTGTCTGCAGCCTCTAACCACCTCTTGTGTTATGTCTGCAGCCTCTAATCACCTCTTGTACCATGTCCGCACTCCGCAGCCTCCAACCACCTCCTGTATCCTGTCCGCAGCCTCCAACCACCTCCTGTATTATGTCCGCAGCCTCTAACCACCTCTTAACCATGTCCGCACTCCGCAGCCTCTGACACCTCCTGTACCGTGCAAGAGGGAACTCTGTGGATCCCGATGTGAAGTGGAACTCTGATATAAAAGGCAATGCTGCAGACCCTGATGTAAGTGGAAACTCTGATGTAAAGGGGAATGCAGGGAACTCTGATATAAGGTGGCCTCTGGTCACCAGAGTCCCCCCCCTTACATCAGAGTTCCCCCTTAGATCATGATCTGCAGAGTTCCCCTTTACATAAGAGTTCCCTTGCACTGTAAGGGGGAATCCTGCAGACTCTGATATATGGGGGAACTCTGTGCTGGCTGGCTTATATTAACCTTTATCAGTTTTTTGAAGTTTTTTCAAACCTTTGCATGCCTGCGCTTTATGTGATAATGACTAAGCCCCTCCCCTTCATTACATTGTCAAATAGGGGCGAAGCATGGGTGACCTTAAATTGAAGCCCCCCCTCACCCAAAAAAGTTATGCGGATGCCCATGTGGATACTACTATAGCCCCATATATAAATATATATATATATATATATATATATATATATATATATATATATATATATATAATATATACATATATATATATATATATATATATATATATATATATATATATATATATATATATATATATATATATATGTGTGTATATATATATAGTTTGAGCAGAGTTCCTTGAAACAAATCTACAGCTTAAAGCATATGAATTTACAGTATGTTCAAAATGTAAAATTAATTTCTGTGTTGTATTTCAATTATATCTAGCCTAACCCTATTACTCTCAATGATCTTGAAGTTTGTAAACTTCCACTCATTTATTTTCCTGAACTCTATAACACTCTGTGAGTAGGCACTGCTGTGTCACATATTTTACAGAGCCTGCCTCCTGAACTACAGAGGTGCTAAGAGGAGGACTTTCAGGAGGCGGAGTCAGTACTGGAATCACTGTTTGCAGGCCGCAAGGTACCATGGGATATGTAGTCTTTGGAAATTGACAGTAAACAGCAGAGAAGAAGCTGCAAAGCATGAAGGGAATCCAGGAAGGTGTGGAAAGAGACGGCCAGCAGACAGGCAAGACTCATAACATGAAAGGAAATTTTTCACGTAAGCTTATACTGGATTGTTAAAAATAACGATCATTTGCATTTTTATTAAAATGCTGATGGTATAAAATGAAAGTGTATGCTATGACCATAGAACCTTTTTTAACTCACATGCCTCCTATAGAAAAATCATGGAATCCAATGAAAATCTGACTACACTATATCAGTTATAAGACTTATACCCCTTGTGGGATATTGTTAATAGAAAAACAAAAATTCAAGACCTTTGAGGCTTAGAAACCACTTGGAATTATATACATTCGTCGGGTTTTCACCCAAAATATCTTTAAAAATCAATTTTAACAATTACAATACAAACTTCACACCCAAAAATGCTTCACTATAGTAAGTTGGTGGCGCTGTCTGTGATCGAAAGCCTTATAAGAATGAAGCAGAAGGAGCCAATCAGATGTGCATCAGCGCAAGGAGTATGCTGATTGGAGGAAAGAGCAGAGTGACAGAGAAATTAGCTCATCAGTGTGCTGCTTATGTCTCCAGTCATAGGGTGAGGGTAGGGTTGCCACCTCATCCCTTTAAACCCGAACAGATACCGTATTCATTACACAGGTTCTGAGGCTAATTTAATGCAGATAAGGCACCAAATGAGCTTAATTATCACCTCAATCACCCACAGAACCTGTGTAATTAATATGTGTTCAGTTTTAAAGGAATGAGGCGGCAATCCTAGGTGAGGGTGGAAAGGAGACCTGTAAGTAAAAAAGAAACTGCATTAGAGGAAGATCAGGTCTCTTTCCCTGCTAATCAAACTGTGCTGTGTGGCAGAGCTGTGTAAATGTTAGGACTGGATAGACAGAAATACAAAGCCTTTGGTAGGTAAAACAGTTCCTTTATACATATATTATCAGTGTGTTTAGCTGTTTGTCTGGAGTTCAGCTTTAAGAGAGTGCAGGTTTTTGTTAGTGCTTAGGCATGGTTCTCACTATACAGGTGCGATCAAGCGCAGGTGCGTTGCCATGCGTTCCCGCTTGACAAGTGTAGGACAGCCTATCGGCTTCAATGGGCTGCCCTTATCATGACAAAAGAAATAAAAATATGTTTCTGACTCTTTTCTAAAAACACATGGGACCAAACCACATGGTTTGCAAATGCTAGAAGGTACTATTAACATTTAATGGCACCGCCACTCATCTGCTAAATGGCAACGCATTTCTGTGCATTTTTGGAAAGCATGTGATTTTGTGTCCCGACACACAGTAGAGTGAACCTAGCCTTCGGCCCCATTCACACCTGTGCATTTTATGTGCATTTTAGGTGCGGTGCATTAAAAAAAAAAGTCCAGCATGCTGCATTTTTGATGTGCTTTCTTCAAAACGCACGTTCAATGGTAGCGCTTCTAAAATGTAAATGTAAAACAGGCCTAAAATGCCATGCACCACACAGATGTGAACCAGCCCTTAGCCCCCCTTCACTGCCATTGTCGTGCAATTCTGCATGTCACATAGAGCCAGTCTGTTCACATGAATGGGCTGCCCTATGCGCATTTGTCACCCCAAAAAAAGCTCTTGCTCCTTTTCGGGCAACATGCATCACATGATTTTTAAAGATGCAGTTTGCCACGATTGCTGCGTGATCCTGTTGCACAACAACCGCAGCAGAATCGCATCACTTTTGGGGTGCCATGGTAGGATAATGACACCCACATGCCTGTTTTGCAGCCATTCTGCCCGCAATTCCAAATCACAAAGTGTGAATGGGGTCTTAGTTTTGGTAACTTGTGGGATTATTATGTTTGTGTAATGTGACCTGCGAGGTATAATTTCATACCAATTTTGATTTTGGATTTAATAAATCTGTTTATCTGCATTTATCAATAATACAGCTTTTGTATAGATTTTGTGTCCTGGGCGTGATTGCATATGAGATATCCCAGATGAAATCTGTAACTATCTGAAGTGAAGATTGATTACATGCCTAGTAAAGGACAATGTACTATAAAGTGAAATGAACGAGTATTTAACCTGCAGTAGATAAAAACATTCTAGGAAGTGAGTTGGGCATTGTTCTCGGAATACCTAACCTAATAACATCCTTTCAATGATGTGATCCGATGGCACCGCCAGCTACCATATGACTGAATAGGATAATAATTGCTGTACCCATTTCTCTGCAAACTTGTCAGCAAGATTATACAGCAGGCATTACAGAGGTTAGAGCAAAGCGGAGGGTAAAAAGACACAGCACTCTGATAATTGCCCTTCCGCTCCAACATAACTATCATTAACTTTGCAGCATGTGCCTCATTACTCATTTAGAACTCCTTAACAAGTAGCTATTTTAAATAGAAACTTGGCTTTTTTTCCCCCCAAAGTTTATGTTTTCAAAGTGTTTTATATCTTTCTTTATCGTTTATATAAAATTCTTATACAACAATAATTCATTTAATACACTCTTGGTGCAGGAATCACAGGGCATTTGTAGGTTTTCTAAAAGGAAAGCACATCAGAAGCTGTTTGCCTTCAGATTGTCTCTCTCTAATTGAAACTTCATACTGCCAATCTGATCAAAGCACACTGGCTATGGGGGGTGGCGACTCAGGTGAGTCATTGTGGTTGATTTACTAAAACTGCTCACTTTGCTAAGGAGTTTTTTCCTTAGCTTAGTGAACATGGTGAAAATTCGCTTTGTAAAGAATATCCAATCATGACAAGGAAAGTATTTTTCCTTGGGTGGAATGATGATGGAAGTCAGCAGAGTGTCACCTCATACATTAGGACAGTGGTCTCCAAACTCTGGCCAGCGGGCCAGATGCGGCCCTTTGCTGGTTTTTATCTGGCCCTTGGAGCACTGTTCATCTCACTGATACGAGGTGCTATTTCTCCCACTAATACCAACGATGAGGCACTTATTCCTACCACTGACACCAATGATGGGGCACTATTCCTTCTATTGACACCAATGATGGGGCACCACTCCTCCTGCTGAAACCAATGATAGGGCACTATTTCTCCCACTGACACCAATGATGGGGCACTGTTCCTTCCATTAACACCAATGACGGGGCACCACTCCTCATACTGAAACCAGTAATAGGGCACTATTCCTCCCACTCACACCAATGATGGGGCACTATTTCTTACATTAACACCAATGTTGGGGCACTATTCCTTCCAGTGACACCAACAATGGAGCACTATTCCTTCCACCAGCACCAATGATGGGGCACTATTCCTCCCACTGACACCAACAATGGGGGACTATTCCTTCCACTGACACCAACAATGAAGCACTATTCCTCCCACTAACACCAACAATGGGGCACTATTCCTCCCACTGACACCAACAATGGGGCACTATTCCTTCCACTGACACCAACGATTGGGCACTATTCCTTCCACCGACACCAATGATGGGGCACTATTCCTCCCACTGATACCGACAATGTAGCACCATTACTCCCACAAACGATAGGGCACTATTCTTCCCACTGACATCAATATTGGGGCATAATTGCTCTCACTGATATAAACAATGGGCTATTCTTCAAACTGATACCAATGATGGGGCACTGTTCCAACTCCTACTGACCACCAATTCTAAGACATTGGGGTTGATTTACTAAAACTGGAGAGTGCAAAATCTGGTGTAGCTCTGCACAGAAACCAATCAGCTTCTAACTTCAGTTTGTTTAATTAAGCTTTGACAAAAAAAATAACAGTAAACTGCCCCTTTGTTTAGGAAGACACCTGCACCAAGCAAAGGGATAATTCTCTTACAAAGTGAACAGCCTATTTGCCTTTAGTAAATCAACCCCATTTATTTTTGTGTGTAATTTTGAGCTTGAGCTGCTGAACTTTGTAAATAACAGGTGGCTAGACAGAGAAGCTAACTGTAGACAGGTAAACATTTGAAAAGTAACTTAGGAAAACAATCTCAACACCTATTAAACCCATGTCATGGTTCATTCTGGGTTTTGAAAGTAGATGTAAACTCCAAGTAGTACAACATTGACATTCTATCCATTTAGTACATTCCCAAAAAATAAAAAAGAAATAAGGGCAGGTTGGCAGAAAGAAAATACAATTCAAGAATAAAAAATGATATAAGATCTCCAGGGTGTTCAACTAGAACAAAATTATGGCATGTATAAAGATGAATCTTACAATGGAGGCAGAATGGGTTTCGGTAAACAAATGAGAAATAATGACTCCATTACCATCTCCTTCTGGAGCTGACATTTTGTAGGAGCTTCTAATGTGTTACAATTCTCTCATGGAAATAAGGCACACGTTTGTGTCCTTAGGAGGTGGGGACTCATTTATTATCATGAGATGAATTGTGTCTTACAGTACAGTATGTTACTTATCACATTTTCACTTCATTCTCCTATACTCTAACCCTGGTGTGTCTGAGATGTAAGAAAAGTAATCAGAAAAATAATAAAAACATCATATTTTAAAAAAATGTTTAAAACAAATGCCATAACCAAAAAGTATATGCAATAAACCTGCAACTTTCAAAACATACTGTAGGTAAAAGATATCAAATGTATCAAAAAATGTAAACAGAATATGCGGCTTTCAATACATAAAATAAATAAAACTGAAAAACCCTCAAAACCTCAAATTAAAAAAAATATATATAAATACCACACCTATATAAAATAACAATGACATTTTTAAATATAAGCAAAAAAAAAAACCCAGCAAAATGAAAAACTTGACAAAAAACCCCTTCAAAACTCTGTATTTTTTAAACAAAAATCAAAACCACAACCAACAAAAAAAAAACAAAAAAAAAAACAACCAGCAATAAAATAAACCTACACAAAATATCAACTTAACCCCTTCATGCATAAGTGTAAAAAAATCTTACTGCCTAAGCACAATTTTGCAACTTTGACATGTGTTAATGTGGTGTTCTAGCCCAAAAAACAAAAATTCATAAATGTGCATGAAATCAATTAAAAAAATTAATTTGGAGAAAATTTTTACTTTTTTTCCTTGTTGCTATGTGGTCCCTCGAAATCTGCCTCCTCCAGTGCCTGGGCTCCTGACGTCACTTCCCTTGGCGCCTCCGCTCGCTACTGCTCCTGGGAGATGTGGGTCATCATTTCCCAGGAGGCAGTGGGCAGCGCCGAGGGCTAGGTTGCCATAACAACGGGGCGGGCACTTCCGACAACGCCGCCCGTTGTTATGGCAACCTGTATACTTTACAGCGCCGCTACGGCACATTACTGCGCATGTGCGAGAACGGGGCGGTGCATGCTGGTCGCTCAGCTGCACCGTATCCCGGAACTAAATGCTTGTGGGATTCTCATGCCCACAAGCAAAATGAGAACGTTCATGATGAAAATTTATGAGTTGCTTTTTTATAATAAAACGGACATCATTATTCTTGTGAAACAACAAACGTGAGTAATACATTTTGATTACATCATCTTTTTCATCTAGCCAAAAAGAAACAAACGTTTTATACATTGGAACACCGCTTTAATAAAACCGTACATATCATCACTTAACTACTTTTTGCTTCCATATGGATTATACCTTGTTCTTTTCAGGACAAATTGGGCTTTCTTTGGCGATTAATTTTTTTTATTATCAAAGGATAACTGGGTCAAAATAGTACAAAAAAATAGTTGTTTTTTTTAAATTTAGCTGTATATTTCTTGCTATTACCATAACCTTCCACCAAAGAACAACCCAAAATAAATTCTCCTGCTCCTGACGATCGCAGTGATACCACATGTCACGGGCATGGCCAGAGCGGAGGCTGTTGGAGAGGACTGTGTGCAAGCCTGTTGCCCACCGATTATGGGCCCTAGCATTTGAGGTGAATGAGAAATCCAGTCTGAACTGTATTAATCGGACTCAGTCATGTATATATTGTATGGGGACTCCTTACTGTATATTTGTGTCCCTGAAGAGGGAGGGGGGATTCCTCCAGCAGCCCCCTGCTGATAAGACTGATTCATTCTGCTGGGACACATCCTGTGAGGAGATGCTGGTGTTATCAACATGTGTTTATGTTAATTGAGAGAGCTGATCACATTAGCCACCAGCCCTGGCTAATAGACGAATGGTCTAGGCTGAGGAAGGGGGGAGATTGTTGTTTGTATTGTTAATTGTATTAATGTGTGAAGCTCGGTGCCCACAAGACTGTCATCTGGTCTGGGTACATTTTGTAGTAAATTAGGTCATGTTAATTAGGTTAGCTTTGAGTCATCCCTGCTGTATAAAGGTCTGTGAGATCTCAAAATAAAGGGTGTTCTGATGTACTCCAAGACTGGTGTTGTCTAGTTCTTGGGGGTTCCTATAGCCAGATCCATTGGACTCGTGTTCCAGAACTTAGGAAGCGGTATACTGACGGAAACACTCAAGCGGAGTGTGGGGCGTTCCGTGACACCACATATCTGTATGTTAGTTGTTGTTTGTACACGTAGTGCAGCCCAGAAACAATGGCAAATTCTGCTTTTTTTTTTTTTATCCTACCTAAAATACACTGACACTCGCTAAAAATTATACTATTTAAAAAAAAAAAAACCTGTCCAAAAAAAAAAAGACCCTGACCTTGCCCCAAACACTAACCCTGGCACTGACCTAGATCAAACTTTGATCTAAGTATTTCTTTTATAATTTTTTTTACACATACTTTTTTTTCTCTGCAGGGAAAGAGAGAGATACAATGTATCCCTCTCCTCCATTCACAGAGAGAGAAAACATGGGGGCGGGCTTCACAGTGACTGATCACTGTGGTAGCCACTCAGAGGCGTGGTAGCCAATCAGAGGCTATCATAGCAATCAGGTGACCCAGAATTATGCGTTTCGGGTCCCGATTATTAGTACGGGGCCCGGGGATCACGGTGAGACCCCGGGCTCTGTGCTGGGCTTGCTCTTAGCACACAGGGATATGTGCATACATGTGGCCCCACAGAAAAAAAGCCCATTTTAGTGGGGCTGCATATTTGTGTTAGGTCGGCGTCAAGAGGTTAAAAAAAATTCCTGAAGTTTTTTTATACTAATCTTAGGTGCATCTTAATCACTGTCAAGCTTTAGTAGCGATTTAGTCCAATGATATCAATTGTAGTGACAGGATGAGGCAGTGCTATGATGTTAGACATAATGGGGTTGATTTACTAAAGGGAAATAAGGCTGCTCATTTTTGCAATGGAAAATTCCCTTAGCTTAGCGAATGAGGTGAAGTTCTGCTGACTTCCTTTATCCTATTGTGTGCATGCAAAAATATTTTCCTTGCACGTTATTGTATATTTTTTTCAATGTGAATACTCAGCACATTCACCAAACTAAGTGATAATTGACTTGCATAGCAGGCAGCCTATTTGCCTTTTGTAAATCAACCTCAATTTTGAGGATAGAGCACCAACTCCATCATTTATTGTCTACCTACTGACCCTCAGACATTTACTGACCCCTTTTGACATCTATCCATTTTATCAAACACTTGGATAATCCTGTTAACTCTTGGGGAGTCAATATTGACCAGTTTGGGAACCATACCCTAACCCTTCTCAGTTCTATTCAAACAAAATAAAAAGTTTGTCTGGAGTTGGGTTTTGAACACAGATATGGCATGTTTAAAATACTCTAGACATGTGCGGCATGTTTTGTTCCGAATCGAAATTTGGACAATTTTTTTGTTATTTGGAAATTCGGACGAATCCGAAATAACGAAACAAATGTTCGGACGAAATTCGAATACAAATAGTTTTGAAATCAAATTCGACGTTTTCTAATCGAATTCGCATTTGCGAAAATAATTAAATGGAATAGAAAATAAAGGATTAGAATATGATAGAAAAGAAAAGAACTGAAATAAAAGAAAATAGTAAAACAGAACAGAATACAAAATAAAAGAATAGAAAACATTAGAATAGAAAATAAAGGGATAGAATAAAAAATAAAGGAATAGATTAGAATAGAAAAGAATAGAGTAAAAAAGAAGAACAAAATAGAATAGACAATTCAAATTTGAATAGAATAGAAAATAAAATAAAATAATAAAATAGAATTTAAAAAAAGAATAGAATAGAATAGAAAGAATATAACCATTTCCCAAAATTCAAATAGAATAAATTCAAATTCAGATAGAATAGAAAAGAATAGCAAAAAAACATTAGACTAGAATGGAATAGAATAGAATACACAGGATAGAACTATATAACCATCTTCTGAAATTCAAATTTTGAATAGAATAAATTTGAATTAAAATAGAAAAGAAAAGAAAGGAATAGAAAACAAGAGAAAATAATAGAGTATAAAAACAATAGTGGTGGCACAGTGGTGTAGTGGGTAGCACTCTCACCTAGCAGTAAAAAGGGTCGCTGGTTTGAATCCCAACCACGTCACTATCTGCCTGGAGTTTGCATGTTCTCCCTGTGCCTGCGTGGGTTTCCTCGGGGTGGTACTCCGGTTTCCTCCCACACTCATGCTGGTAGGTTAATTGGCTTCTGTCCAAAATTGGCCCTAGTATATGAATGTGAGTTGGGGACCTTGGATTGTGGGCTCCTTGAGGGTAGGGACCAATGTGAGTGTGCGATGTATGTGTGGAGTGCTGCGTAAATTGACGTTGCTATATGGGTACCTTAAATAAATAGGGATAATTGTAGATACGCACACACTCACTCAGGTTGAACTGGATAGACTGGTGTCTTTATTCAACCTTACTAACTATGTAACTATGTAATAGTATAGAAAGGAATAGATAGAATATATCCATCTTCCAAAATTCGAATTTCAAATAGAATAAATCCCAATTCGAATCGATGCAAACTTTCCGAATTCGGTCCAATTGAGTTCAGTTAACCCGAATTCGAAAAATCCAAACTGATTTGATTTTGAATAAACAAAACGAATTCCAAAAACAACTTAAACAAATTTAACTAAATGAATTTATGTAAATAACAAATATAAACACATTTTTTTTCATTCTGCACATAAAAATGTATCTAAAATACTCATAGTTCCAAAAATGTTGTGATGGCTGGCTGAAATTTGTAGCATCTCGGAGGACCTCATGACCACCTGTGTAAAAGTGTCCTACACCAAAAGGCAACAAAGTATTTGTAGAGTAAAATGGCACTGCGATACGCTTTCTGACTTGTGCTGCGGAGAAATGAGAATTAATGAATAATCTGCATCTGTTGCTGAACAGTCTCCTGTTCCACATGTACCAGCTCGGCACATACAATTGGCTGCAGTTAACCAGCATTAGCTGAATGTGTAAATATTTTAGCAGCTCCAGACGAGAGGTTAACAAGTTCAAAAACTAATTTTTAATGGCAGAAGTGACACATAGGGGAAGCAATAGATGGAGTTATGGAATAGAACATCAGCTCATAATATTTTAATTGTGCCGGGTGATGCCGCTGCGTTGGGTCTGCAGTTGTTTTCTCGCTTGCGTTTCTAACCCATCTGTCTCATTTGTGGGTTTTTTGGCAAAAAAGCGAAAATATGGGATATCGTGGAATTCTAGGATGCACGTGCAGAATTTTAGGATTACCGTAGTTTCAGGAACAGTTATAGACTATTATAATAAATGAGAATCTTCCCCCTGGAATAAATGAACTTTGCACTGCCTCATCTGTATAATTAGTGATTAGATCCTCCAAGCAGGTAGGATGGGTGTATATGTGTGTGAATGAAGATGAGAAGGGATGATATGATGTTGGGCTGTTTTGAGTTAATTATGTTACAAAGTAATTAAAAAAATCCTTTTCTGGGTTTCAAATACTTCTGGTTCTAAAGCCTTAAAGTGGTTGTAAAGGTGGAAGGTTTTTTTTATCTTAATGTATTCTATGCACTAAGCTAAAAAAACCTTCTCGGTGCAGCAGCTCCCCTCAGCCCCTCTAATACTTACCTGAGCCCATCTCTATCCAGCGATGTCGCAGGAGAGAC
This sequence comes from Aquarana catesbeiana, assembly GCF_042186555.1. Classification (NCBI taxonomy): domain Eukaryota; kingdom Metazoa; phylum Chordata; class Amphibia; order Anura; family Ranidae; genus Aquarana; species Aquarana catesbeiana. The sequence goes on from NC_133328.1 coordinate 49,910,328, forward strand.
TCAGCTGTCCCTCCTCATTGACAAAGTCAGAGAACCAATGAGGAGAGAGAGGGGGGCGGGGCCCAGCCGCGGCTCCATGTCTGAATGGACACAGGGAGCTGTGACTCGGCCAGGTGCCCCCATAGCAAGATGCTTGCTCTGGGGGCACTCAACAGGAGGGAGGGGCCAGGAGCACCGAAGAGGGACCCGAGAAGAGGAGGATCGGGGCTGCTCTGTGCAAAACCATTACACATAGGAGGTAAGTATAACGTGTTTGTTATTCTTAAGAAAAAAAAAAACAAGACTTTAGTATCACTTCAAATTTGTAAGGTGAACTTACACAGGATGACCTTCTCACCCCCCCCCCCCCAGTCCCACTGACCTGGAGCACGGCGATCACCCTCACTGACACATCGGGTCGCCTCTTCACTGGTCCGGGGCTTAGAAATCCCCTGTAGATTAACCTCAAAACGTGCCTCGTCAGGAGGTACGTTTAGGAGCATTCTAATTGATCGGCGCCATCACATGGGTGGCGTTACCAATCAGAACCTGCGTAGCCAGTTCTGTTACCGTGGGCGAAGAGGTAAGAAAGACACTGGGATTTCAAATCCCTGGACCGGTACAGTGGCGATGTGAGCTGTCAGTGTGGGGGGATCACCGAACTCCAAGTTAGCAGGACCGGAGGGGGATGGGGAAGGGATCCAGTGTAAGTTTACCTTACAGATTTCCTGTAAAGGTGAACTTACACTTTAAGCTTTTTCACCTCAAAGCGGAGTTCCACCCAAAAGTGGAAATTCCGCTTATTCGTCTCCTCACCCCCTCCGGTGCCACATTTGGCACCTTTCAGGGGGGAGGGGGGAGCAGGTACCTGTTTTTTACAGGTACCGTTCACCATTTCCGGGAGACCAGGCCGCGGCAAATTACATCAGCAGCTCGGCCTCCCTCCCCTTCTGCCGGGCCAGTGAGAGAGCAAAGCTCACTTTGCACATACACAGTAGGAACCCGGGCGTTAAGTCAAAAAAGGCTACACTGAAGGGTTCCCTTACCCGCAATGGCGGCGGCAGCACCCGACCATCCGATATAAACATCGGCTGCGGTGCCAACATTGCTGGACTCCAAGACAAGTAAGTATCCTAATGTTAAAAGTCAGTAGCTACAGTATGTGTAGCTGCTGACTTTTAATTTTTAAAGGGGCGGGCAGAACTCCGCTTTAATGCATTCTATGCATCAAGGTGAAAAACCTTCCATGCTGCAAAATCTCCCCTTTATACTTACCTGAACCCAATCTGATCCAGCAATGTCTCCCTCCCTCTGCTGACTCCCTCCTCCCTGAGCAGATTGATAGCAGCAGGAACCATTGGCCACCCGCTCTGTATAAATAGAAGCAGACAAGGCAGCTCTTGAGCAAGCATGTACAGGTGCCCCCATGAAAAGCGGAAGAGGAAGAGTCAGGAGTGCTGGTGGGGGACCCCAGAAGAAGAGGATCAGAACTGCTCTTTGCAAAACCATTGCATAGAGCAGGTAAGTAGAAGCTTTAATATTGCTTTAAAGCGGTTGTAAACCCAACTTGGTCATTTTTACCTACAGGTAAGCCTGCACCTTTACCTGTAGGTAAAATTTATATCTGCTAAATGTACACCGTTTAGGAGATATTCGCACTGGATGCAGCCACTTATGTCACTGGTCCATGCGCTCTGAAGGTCCGGCATAGCTTCATGCTGAAACCAAACTGAGAGCTCCCACGCATGCGCGTGAGTGCCGTCATCGCAGCTCCAGCCATTCCCATAGGCAGAGCGCTTCCCCCTGTGGAAAGAAAGACCGGGGAAGATCTCAGCCTTCTCAGCGGTGACAGCACAGCGCTGGAAGGCTTTATTTCAAGGTAAGGATTTCTTAATGTGCTAGTATGCGATGCATTCCTGCACATTATGCCATTGTCTTGCAGGTGTTTTTTTTTTTACAACAGCCGCGGTTTACAACCGCTTTAAAAGCTAAAGTTTAGGTATGGCAATTTTTATATAGTTACATTGGCCCAGCTTGGACCAGTGTAAGAATTTATGTACCATGCACTCGGTGTCATCCATAAAATACAAGTCTTTTTTGGCTACATAATGAAACACAACTGTAACAAACTTATGTGTTTCGGCTATGACAGCCTTCCTTATAGCATTTTGGCCCAATTTGGGCCCAATCAGCCATTTTCCCTCCCCGGCGTCATGTGACCTGTTAGGCCTCAGGTGTGAATGGGAAGCAGGTGTGTTAAATTTGGTGTTATCGCTCTCACTCTCTCATACTGGTCACTGGAAGTTCAGCTTGCCACCTCATGGCAAAGAACTCTCTGAGGATCTGAAAAATTTTTTTTTTGCTCTACATAAAGATGGCCTAGGCTATAAGAAGAATGCCAAGACCCTAAAACTGAGCTGCAGCACAGTGGCCAAGACCATACAGCGGTTTAACAGGACAGGTTCCACTCAGAACAGGCCTCGCTATGGTCGACCAAAGAAGTTGAGTGCACGTGCTCAGCATCATATCCAGAGGTTGTCTTTGGGAAATAGACGTATGAGTGCTGCCAGCATTGCTGCAGAGGTTGAAGGGTGGGGGGGTCAGCCGGTCAGTGCTCAGGCCATACGTCGCACACTGCATCAAATTGGTCTGCATGGCTGTCATTCCAGAAGGAAGCCTCTTCTAAAGATGATGTGCAAGAAAGCCCACAAACAGTTTGCTGAAGACAAGCAGACTAAGGACATTACTGGAACCATGTCCTGTGGTCTGATGAGATCAAGATAAACTTATTTGGTTTAGATGGTATCAAGCGTGTGTGGTGGAAACCAGGTGAGGAGTACAAAGACAAGTGTGTCTTGCCTACAGTCACGCATTGTGGTGGGAGTGTCATGGTCTGGAGCTGCATGAGTGCTGCCGGCACTGGGGAGCTACAGATCATTGAGGGAACTATGAATGTCAACATGTACTGTGACATACTGAAGCAGAACATGATCCCCTCTATTCAGAGACTGGGCCGCAGAGCAGTATTCCAACATGATAACGACCCCAAACACACCTCCAAGACGACCACTGCCTTGCTAAAGAAGCTGAGGGTAAAGGTGATTGACTGACCAAGCATGTCTCCAGACCTAAACTCTATTGAGCATCTGTGGGGCATCCTCAAACGGAAGGTGGAGGAGCGCAAGGTCTCTAACATCCACCAGCTCGATGATCTCATCATGGAGGAGTGGAAGAGGACTCCAGTGGCAATCTGTGAAGCTCTGGTGAACTCCATGCCCAAGAGGGTTAAGGCAGTGCTGGAAAATAATGGTGGCCACAAAGAATATTGACACTTTGGCCCAATTTGGACATTTTCACTTAGGGGTGTACTCACTTTTTTGTTGCCAGCGGTTTAGACATTAATGGCTGTGTGTTGAGTTATTTTGAGGGGACAGCAAATTTACACTGTTATACAAGCTGTACACTCACTACTTTGCATTGTAGCAAAGTGTCATTTCTTCAGTGTTGTCACATGAAAACATATAGTAAAATATTTACAAAAATGTGAGGGGTGTACTCACTTTTGTGAGATACTGTATATACAGTTGTACCCATAAGTTTACATACCCTGGCAGAATTTATGATTTCTTGGTCATTTTTCTGAAAATATGAATGATAACACAAAAAAACATTTCTTTCACTCATGATTAGTATTTGGCTGAAGCCATTTATTATCAATCAACTGTGTTTACTCTTTTTAAATCATAATGACAACAGAAACTACCAAAATGACCCTGATCAAAAGTTCACATACCCTGGTGATTTTGGCCTGATAACATGCACACAAGTTGACACAAAGGGGTTTGAATGGCTATTAACGGTAACTATCCTGACATGTGATCTGTTTGCTTGTAATCAGTGTGTGTGTATAAAAGGTCAATAAGTTTCTGGACTCCTGACAGACCCTTGCATCTTTCATCCAGTGCTGCACTGACGTTTCTGGATTCTGAGTCATGGAGGATCTCAAAGGATCGGCGGGAAAAGGTAGTTGAATTGTATAAAACCAAAAAAAAAGATATCCAAGGAATTGAGAATGCCAATCAGCAGTGTTCAAACCAGAGTTGCCAACCTCCCACAGCATTTTTTACTGACAAAACATGGGAGAATTACTGGCGGAGCACTTTTTTTTGCTGACAACCTGAGAAATGACAGAACTCCTATTGAAAACTAACACAGTGAATATTTGAACAGTAAAAAACATGATATGGAAACACTGACAATACCTTTAACAAAGTAATATGCTTGATTTACACTTAAAGTGGATGTAAACCCAATGTCATCCTTTCTAAACTACTGCCATAGGGGTTATCTATAAGGATATACAGGCCTCCTGCATGTATCTTTACCTGTCAAATGTCTCCCCTCTGTCTGTTATTAGCCCCGAAAAACTGCAGATTCTGTGGGTGGGTCTGTTGTCTGGAGCTCGGTGGGTGGAGTCGTGATGTCAGTAGACACTCCGCCCACCTCTACACTCCCCTTGTCAATATGCATTTTCTCCTGTGTATTTCTTACACTGAACTTCTGCTATGATCTCTAACATCCAGTGAAAAGACAGGAAAGTAACCACATGACTTCAGCATGCCAAATCATGCTGAGGTGTGGAACAGCCAATCCTTGCAGAGCTGCTGAAGAAAGGAGTGGGGGTGAGAATTAAAAAATAATGCATGTCTCTTAGGCTAGTGCATGAGATATGTAAATCACCTGTCACTCACAGCAAGGGGGAGGATTTGACAAAGTTTTTCTCTGTCAAGTTTTATCTCACTGAACAATAAAAGAGGATTGCTCAGAGCTGGATTAACTGTGTGGCAAGACTGGGCTCAAATGATAGGAAATCTTATACTCTACATTGTGACATAAAAAAAAAAATGTAAAAAAAATTGGGTTTATATCCACTTTAAAAAGTCAACATAGCATGAAATTATCAGCCCCTAATATTTACTGGCAGTTGTAAAAAAATCACAGATTTTTACAAACTGTCAGTAAATTTACTGGCGGTTGGCAACCCTGGTTCAAACTCTAATCAAGAAGTGGAAAATGAGGGGTTCTATTGAAACCAAATCACGGTCAGGTAGTCCAACAAAAAATTTCAGCCACAACTGCCAGGGAAATTGTTCGGGATGCAAAGAAAAACCCACAAATAACTTCAGGTGAAATACAGGACTCTCTGAAAACATGTGGTGTGGCTGTTTGAAGATCCACAATAAGGAGGCACTTGAAGAAAGGTGGGCTGAATGGTGGAGTCGCCAGAAGAAAGCCATTACTACGCAAATGCCACAAAGTATCCCACTTACAATACGCCAAACAGCACAGAGACAAGCCTCAAACCTTCTGGCACAAAGTCATTTGGAGTGATGAGACCAAAATTGAGCTTTTTGGCCACAACCATAAACGCTACATTTGGTGAGGCGTCAACAAGGCCAATGATGAAAGGTACACCATTCCTACTATGAAACACGGAGGTGGATCGCTGATATTTTGGGGATGTGTGGGCTACAAAGGCACAGGAAATTTGGTCAAAATTGATGGCAACATGAATGCAGTATGTTTTAAAAAAGTACTGGAGGAACATTTGCATTCATTAGCCAAGAAGCTGCGCATGGGACGTACTTGGACATTCCAACATGACAATGATCCAAAACACAAGGCCAAGTTGACCTGTCATTGGCTACAGCAGAATAAAGTGTAGGTTCTGTAGTGGCCATCTCAGTCTCCTGACCTCAATATCATTGAGCCACTCTGGGGAGATCTCAAATGTGCAATTCATGCAAGACAGCCCAAGAATTTACAGGAACTGGAGGCTTTTTGCCAAGAGGAATGGGCAGCTTTACCATCTAAGAAGATAAAGAGCCTCATCCACAAATACCACAAAAGACTTCAAGCTGTCATTGATGTTAAAGGAGGCAATACGATAAACTTTTGATCAAGGTCATTTGGATAGTTTCTATTGTCATTATGATTTAAAAAGTGTAAACACAGTTGATTGATAATAAATGGCTTCAGCCAAACACTAACCATGAGTGAAAGAAAAGTTTTTGTGTTATCATTCATATTTTCTGAAAAATGGCCAAGAAATCATAAATTCTGCCAGGGTATGTAAACTTATGAGCACAACTGTATACACGCGTGATTCTGCACTTTCGGGTAGGGGGCATGCCACTTCTGTTGTGATTAGTCACAGCAGAAGCTGATTAGTGGGTGCCGGTCAATGGATGCCCACCGTCACCTGCTGATCAGCGAGGAGACACAGTGGACGGCGCTCTGCATATGTAAACAATGCAGAGCTCCGTCCTGTTAGCGGGGTTTGACTGGTTTTTGTTTCCTTTCAAATCCAGCACATCCCATAGTAAAAGCACCTGAAAGTAAACACAAAAACACTGGTTAGGCATACAGTTAGCTCTTTGATCGCCCTAGCTGTTTAACCAGTACAGTGACAGTGCATATTTTTTAGCACCAATCACTGTATTAATGTCTCTGGTTACCACAAAGTGTCAGTTAGTGTCAGATTTTCTGCTGCAATATCATGCAATAAGTCACTGATGACCGCCATTACTTGTATAAAAAATGAATAAATAAGAATTTTAATATATATCCCATAGTTTGTAGATGATATAACTTTTGCGCAAACCACTACAAAGAGGGTGGATCTCCCGCTTATCTGGTGCGGCAAAGACCCACCTCCTGGACCTGTTTCTATGATGGACGTCACACTGGTCCAATGCCAGGACGTGTGATATCCATCATAGGTCCAGCAGACGGGACTTAGTGTGATATCGGCCACTCCGGGTAAGCGGGAGATTTCTGCTCTGTGTAAACCGGCGTCTCTCCTCTCCCCATGCACTGGCAAGGCTGTGCTGATGGCCACTGATCAGGCTGCGTTAATGGGCACAGGTAAGGCTGAGCTGATGGGCACTGATCAGGCTGCACTGAAGGGCACTGATCAGACTGCATTGATAGGCACTGATCAGGCTGCATTGATGGGCACTGGTAAGGCAGCATTGATGGCCGGAGCTGATGGGCACTTATGAGGCTGCATTGATGGGAACTGGTGAGGCTGCATTGATGGGCATTGGTGAGGTTGAGCTGATGAACACTGATGAGGCTGCACTGATGGGCACTGGTGAGGCTGAGCTGATGGGCGCTGATCAGGCTGCATTGATGGGCACAGGTAAGGCTCCACTGATGGGCACTGATGAGGCTGCATTGATGGCCACTGGTGAGGCTACATTGATAGGCATTGCTGAGGCTGAGCTGATGGGCATTGATGAGGCTGCATTGATGGACACTGGGGAGGCTGCATTGATGGACATTGGTGAGGCTGCATTGATGGACACTGGTGAGGCTGCATTGATGGACATTGATGAGGCTGCATTGATGGACATTGGTGAGGCTGCATTGATGGACACTGGTGAGGCTGCATTGATGGACATTGATGAGGCTGCATTGATGGACATTGGTGAGGCTGCATCGATGGACACTGCTGAGGCTGCATTGATGGACAATGGTGAGTCTGCATTGATGGACATTGGTGAGGCTGCATTGATGGACATTGCTGAGGCTGCATTGATGGACACTGGTGAGGCTGCGTTGATGGACATTGGTGAGGCTGCATTGATGGACATTGATGAGGCCGCATTGATGGACATTGGTGAGGCTGCATTGATGGACATTGGTGAGGAAGGCAGCAACCAGCAAGTGAGCCTACCCCCCACCCCCCCATGATGCCAGGCTTGGGCTGGACTTACTTTAAAATATGGAAGGGGTTATCAAATTTACCTTCGGGCTGAAGCCCCTGGTCTATTTCCCACCTAGCAACACCCCTGCAGACAGGGGTAAAGACACAATTGTACTCCACCTTGTATCACTGAGGACCAATCATTACTGGAGAAGAGGTGAAGAAGATCAATAGACTAAAAATCTGTTAATATAAAAATAAGAAAATAAAATACACACTGGGGACCCCCCAGTGTGTATTTTATTTGTTTATGTATTAACTGTTTTTTTAGTCTTTAGGCCGATGATCTATAGGAGTCAGGCTTTAGGGGCTTGTGCAAACTGGCATGTGCTTTCAGATGCTTTTCCGAGCCGCTTCTTTCCGCCTATTGAGCTGCTTCAACTTGTATGTATAAACGCAGTTCTGACGCAAACAAATTTCCATTTGAACAAAACTTTTATTGTACTATGCATGTTGACAGGAATGTAAACATTCCTTCCTAAACATTATCTTCAAATGCATGCAATTTACTATAAAAGCATACTGCATTTGACTTGCCAATGAGTCCAATGCCTACGCATGCTAAGCCTTTGTGAATTCCAGTATTACACAGAGCAATATCCTAAATGAAAAAGGGAGGAAACTCCCGTTATGATGAGCTGCATAGAATCAAAAGAATAACAGTATGCACTACTTCAATTCCAGAAGGTTTTACCCCTTCATAACCCCCCCAATTTTTTAATTTTTTTTACACAAATAGAGCTTTCTTTTGATGCTATTTGATCACCTCTGTTTTTTATTTTTTTATTATATAAACAAAAAAAAAAGACCAGCAATTTTTTTGTACAAATAAATAAATAAATATATATATATATATATATATATATTACTTTCTTCTATAGAACATATCCCATAAAAAAGTTTAAAGAATAAAATCTCTTAATAAATTTTGGCCAAAATGAATTCTGTGTCCGTATACATGTGTATATTGATATTATAGCATCTACAAACTATGGGATATATACTGACATTATTTTTTTGTAATGGCAGTGATCAGTGATTTAGAACAAGACTGCGATTGTGCAGCCCACAATCTGACACTAACTGACGCTTGGGGGAACTAACTAACTGCCACTGACATCACCAGTGCCATTATTACAGTGATCAGTGTTAATAATATGCAGTCACTGTACTAATGACACTGGAAAGGAAGGGGTTAACATCTAGGGCAATAAAAGGGTTAAATATGTGCCTAACAAGTGTTTATGTGTGTACTGTGTGCTACTTTTACTGGGGATCTAGTTGTTTCCATTCCCTGCTTAGCAGATCCCCTGTCACTGAACACAGCTCTGTGTTGTTTACACTCACAGAGCTGTGGTCGGGGAAGATCAGAGTCGATCACCGGGAGACGGCGGTCAATCATTGGTTGGGAACAGGTCAGTGGTGGTAAATTTTCTGGGAGGAGCGGGAAACAGTGCACCCACAGCCACACCCCTCACCCCCCCCCCCCCCATGACCAATAGGGTAACCGCACCCCCCTGCCCGGTCCGGTCGGATGGTTGGTTGGGTCATCAGCAGCACCGACAGCACTTCACCCGGGCGACAGGCAGCAGCTTCCCCTTCCCCTGCCTCCTCCTCGGCATCATGGGCGCCTTCCCCTTCCCCTGCCTTCCCCTTCCCTGGCTCTCCTCCACAGGCATCACGGTGGCTTTTGTCTCCTCCCTCCTCCTCCATCCTCGTCGGCAGCCAATTGGAACGCTTCTCCTTTCGGCCATTCGGGACCCGCTTCCTAAATGGCCAGGAGGAGAGTCAGTGTGAAAATAGTGAATATTAATTCAATATTTTCACACAACTGGGTGGGCTCGGAGCGCAGTGCTCTGCTCACCGAGCCCACACTTTTTTGAAGCCTATTAGAGCCTCTGGCCCTAATCACGTGCTTCAAAAACAATTTGAATCCATGCGTCCGGCGCCCTGCATGTAGATTAAGGGGCTGGACACATGGATGGGGGGGCGGCGCCTGTGCGCCCCTAATGGACGGGCCACCACTGGTCCAGATGTTCTGCATGTGCTGTTATTCACTAAAATAATTGCATTTCCATGTTCTGTGTATTGTGGGAGACCAGATATAGTGAATGCAGGCTCCTGGGTTTAGTAACAATTTAATGCTTTGCGATGTTCTAATAATCCCAGCATGCCTCCACAGAGGAATGAGCCAGTCCACATGAAACCAGCCAAATGCTCCTGTATCTTGTTAACCTTCACACCTCACTTAGGTTCAAGTTTCTCCATTTAGTCCTCTATTCAATAGGGGGACTAAATGGAGAAACTATTGTACAGCAGAATACAATTCTATTGTAACATTTTCATTCTGCTGGGATTTTTTTTTTTTTTTTTTGTAAAGATGAATTTTTAACCTAATTTTGAGATCTGTCAGTGCACACTTCATCTTTGTGATTTGTACATGACACTGATGCACTGCCTGTCCGGCTGATATTCTCAGACTTGACTGTTAATTCTAATGAACCTGTGAAAGCCAGGAAGCATTCCTCTTTCCACATCAGTCTGGGCGCCTATCATGTTCCGCTACATTGTTAGACTTGAGTAGCTTCTGCCGTCAGGAAATATCCATTAAGACAGCAGTGACTGGCATATGACCCACTTCTTGCTACAGACATTCCTGCCTTTGTTTCATTAAGCAAGCCTTTTGAGTATTGCAAACATCTGCTGTTCTCTATTCTACAATGTTTTGCATTTATGTATTAACAAAATCCTCAACTTACTCTGCACCTAAAAGGGAACCTAAACTCAGAATCTGGGCCTGATTTAACCACTTGCCTACCGGGCATTTTTCCACCTTCCTGCCCAGGCCAAATTTCACCTTTCAGCACTGTCACACTTTGAATGACAATTGCGCGGTCATGCAACACTGTACCCAAACAAAATTTATATATATTTTTTTTCACACACATTAACCTTTCTTTTGGTGGTATTTAATCACTACTGGGGTTTTTATTTTTTGCTAAATTGTTAAAATTTTTTTGTAAACAGGTAATTTTTCTCCTTCACTGGTGTGCGTTGATGAGACTGCACTGATAGGCTGCACTGATGGGCATTAATAAGGAGGCACTGATGGGCACTGATAACGAGGCACCGATGGACACTGGTAGGCAGCACTGATAGGTGACACTGATGAGGAGGCACTGATTGGCAGCACTTTGGGGGCACACATTGGCAGCACTGGTGGGCACTGTTTGGACTGCACTGATAATCACTGCCCTAATTATCAGTGTACACGTCCCTTCTAGAGAAGCTAACGGCTCTCTTCTCCTCTCCTGATTGGCTCCTGCTGTAATCAATCGTCCAATGAGGAGAGGGACAGCGGCTGGATCCGCTGAGCTTGTCCACATCGTTGGATCATTTCGGGCTTAGGTAAGAAAAAGGGGGGGGGAATAGGGGGGAGCTGCAGCACAAAAGGTTTTTTTCACCTTAATGCATGAAAAACCTGGAGGCTTTATAACCACTTGAAGTGTTATGAACGAACACAGTGAGCAAGTGTGTTTACTGGAAGAAAGAACAGATTGGATGGGACTATATCTGTGCAATATGAATACCAAACCAAATAATAAGGTTAAAATCTTCAAAATGTATTTAAAAAAGTCTAAAAAGTTATATTCATGAAACCATATGCTTATAACCTATATATTATGGTCCATATTTGTTTAAAGTGGTATAGGCATTGGTCCCGACATGTTTTGCCCTGTTATTGGGCTTCCTCGGGGAATGCTATCCGTTTGGGGTCTCAGACTTCTAGTGAACAAGAAATACAAGCAATATACCATAAATGTCATATAGTGAAAACAATGAATAAACACAACAGTGTGTTCAATTAAAAAAGTAAGGCACTGGTAAATTACATATTTATTAGCCCCTTCCCCCAATCTCCATCCTGAAACATCCCCCGCAACATCTGGGGGAGAGGAGGGGAGCTAGAAGCACTGCAGGGCCAACACGGGGGAAGCCCTGAGCAGTAGGGGGAATTGGCACTGCACGTAGTGATTAGGGTGAGCCCAGGCACAACTGGCACACCCCCTGCCCACACCTATGATGGCAGCCATGCACTGGGTTGCTGGTGTCTGCAATGTCTACGATGAGATGGAATGCAATTACTACTGAGGTTAGTGGCAACAGTGTTATGCCCCGTACACACGATCGGAAATTCCGCCAGCAAAAGTCCAATGTGAGCTTTTGGTCGGAAATTCAGACTGTGTATGTTTCATAGGACTTTTGCTGGCGGAATTCTGCACAGTCTATTTGCCTTTAGTAAATCAATCCCTCTGAGTCAATCCAAGTTTTATCCTGTGTTGAGCCCTGATGAATGGGGAGTGGTGCTGCTCCTAGAATGCATTGTTGCTTTTTTTATGACTTTTTTTACAGATAGTTAAAGTGGTTCAAAAAGCAGAAGTTTTTTTACCTTAATGCATTAAGGTAAAAAACCTTCTGGGGGCAGCTCCCCCCCAGCCCCCACTTATACTTACCTGAGCCCCATCTTGATCCAGCAATGTGCATGAGAGCAGCGGCTCTCCTGGGTCTCTCTTTCCTCATTGGCTCATACAGCAGCAGGAGCCACAGCCAGTAAGCCAATGAGGAGAGAGCGGAGGATGGGGTTGAGACGCGCTCTGTGTGTGAATGGCCAATGTCCATTCTTGGGAGTGCTCTCATAGCAAGAGGCTTGCTATTGGGGGAACTCGCAGCAGAAAGGAGCCAGGACTGCCGCCGGGGGACGCCAAAAAAGAGGATCAGGGCTGCTCTGTGCAAAACAGAGCAGGTAAGTATAACGTGGTTTTATTTTTTTTAAATCACAACCTTTAGAATCACTTTAACCACTTCAATACTGGGCATTTAAACACCCTTCCTGCTCAGACCAATTTTTAGCTTTCAGCACTCTCACACTTTGAATACCAATTACTCAGTCATGCAACACTATACCTAAACAACATTTTTATCATTTTTTTCATACAAATAGAACTTTCTTTTGGTGGTACAGTATTTAATCACTTTTGGGTTTTTTATTTTTTGCGACATAAGTGAAAAAAGAGCAAACATTTTGAAAAAAAAACACTTTTTTTTTAGTTTCTATGATAAAATTTTGCAAATAAGTCATTTTTGTTCATAAATTTGGGACAACATTTATACTGCTACATCTCTTTGGTAAAAATAACCCAAATTAGTGGATATTATTTAGTCTCTGTGAAAGTTATAGAGTCTACAAGCTATGGTGCAAATCATTGAAAATTGATCACATCTGATCACACCTGATGCACTGACGGCCTATCTCATTTTCTTGAGGCTCTGAAACGTCAGGAAAGTACAAATACCCCCCAAATGACCCTTTTTTAAGAAGTAGACAGTCAAAGGTATTTAGTAAGAGGCATGGTGAGTTTTTTGAAGATTTTTTTTTTCTCACAAACAGCATAAGCATACTTCCAATTACACCCAAAAATACATTCTGCTACTCCTCCCGAGTATGGCGATACCACATGTGTGTGACTTTTACACAGCCTGGCCACACAGAGAGGTCCAACATGCAGGGAGCACCATCAGGGTTCTAGGAGCATAAATTACACCTCTAATTTCCTAAAGACCTATTATATTTGTGAAGCCCCTGGAGCACCAGGACAATGACCCCATTTTGGAAAGCAAACATCCCAACGTCTATTCTATGAGGCATAATGAGTCTTTTGAACGGTTCATTTTTTTTCCACAAGTCTTTGGAAAACATGGAAAGAAAATGAAAATCTTTCATTCTGCTACTCCTCTTGAGTATAGCGATACCACATTTGTGAGACTTTTACACAGCCTGACCACATACAGAGGCTCAACATTGAAGTAGTACCTTTCAGGCGTTCTAGGAGCATAAATTACACATCTCATTTCATTCCTACTTATCACACTTTTGAATGTCCTTGAGCACCAGGACAGTGAAATTACCCACAAAATGACCCAATTTTGGAAAGCAAACACCCCAACGTATATTCTATGAGGCATGGGCTTCAGATAGGTACTCAGGTACTCTGATGGGCTGGAGACAGGTACTCGTTTACTCTAATGGGCTGGTGACAGGTACTCGGTTACTTTGATGGGCTGGTGACAGGTACTTGAGTACTCTGATGGGCTGGTGACAGGTACTCGGGTACTCTGATGGGCTGGTGACAGGTACTCGGGTACTCTGATGGCCTGGTGACAGGTACTCGGGTACTCTGATGGGCTACAGATAGGTACTCGGGTACTCTGATGGGCTGGTGACTGGTACTCGGGTACTCTGATGGCTGGTGACAGGTACTCAGATGGACTGTGATAGATACTCAGATGAACTGTGATAGGTACTCAGATGGACTGTGACATGTATTCAGGTACTCGGGTACTCAGATGAACTGTGACAGGTACTCAGATGGACTTTGACAGATACTCGGATACTCAGATGAACTGTGATAGGTACTCAGATGGACTGTGACATGTATTCAGGTACTCGGGTACTCAGATGAACTGTGACAGGTACTCAGATGAATTGTGACAGGTACTCAGATGGACTGTGACAGGTACTCAGGTACTCACATGGACTGTGACATGTACTCAGGTACTCGGGTACTCAGATGAACTGTGACAGGTACTCAGATGGACTGTGACAGGTACTCAGGTACTCAGGTACTTGGGTACTCAGGTAGACTGTGACAGGTACTCAGATGAACTGTGACAAACACTCGGGTACTCAGATGAACTGTGAAAGGTACTCAGGTGCTCGGGTACTCAGATGAACTGTGACAAGTACTTTGATGGGTGGTGACTTTGATGGGTGGTGACAGGTACTTAGATGGGTGGTGACAGGTCCTCTTTATTGGGGAGGGGGCAATCAGTGTGATTGGTGTACACTGTAAGCGGTAACCAGATGTTACCGCAATCTCCTTCTCACACGCGGTCGGTGTGTGAGGAGGAGAACCCGGTAACATCTCGTTACCACGGTTTGTTGACATTCTGTGCCCGGCTGTGATTGGACACAGCCGGTCACGTGGTAAAGAGCCAATTTCATTGGCTCTTTACTGCGATCGGGGTTGGGCTGTGCCAGGGTGACAAGCCTCATCCCCGATTGCCACTCTGCGCACGCCCCGGTCACGTGGTAAAGAGCCATTTTTTATTGGCTCTTTACACAGATCTGGGATGGGCTGTGTCTGAGGGACACACCTCATCCCCGATCGTGGTGAGAAGCCATATGACGCCCGCCCAGGATGGGAGATCCCATCTGCGGACGTCATATGACTATGGCCCGGTATTGAAGTGATTAAATTTAGCATTGATGCTTTTATCCAATTTTGGTCTGGTGCTCCTTTCTGTATTTTCATGGTTTAATCTACCGGGTGCTCATCAAGGAAACCCTTGCTGTAGCCGCCCTGCTAGAGCTATTGAGGTTGGTTTAAGTTTTCCTTCATCTGACTACACATGCAAGTGTAAAGGTTCCTAGCACCCTCTTGAGTATGTTCTTCTAAGAGTTTATTATAGAGCAAAGTTTTCCCCACTTTTTTTGCCAGGTGTTTTGGCTGGCTGTTTTTGGTGCCCTTCTGGCAAAAACACCTGCACAACTTGCTCCTTTGTTTCCCTGCCTCACTTGCCCTTTCTGTGTGCCTTGGACTGCTGCAGGGTGCATCAAGGTGAGGAGTGGTAGGTGTTCCTGTACTTAAGAGACAAAATTAAGTGTCTACAGGACATCCTAAATGGAACATTGCTCCTCTACTCCTATTCTGGTCACAACTCAAAATTTAGAAATTTCCCTCACTTTTAGTTCAGGTGAAAGTGGTTACCAGGACAAAAAGTGAGTGAATATCCCTAAAGCTACATTCACATTGTTGCATGCAAAGTCAGGTTTCGAGTTCTGGTACACTGCTGTGCCATTCATTCTTAATGGCATACCAAAACATGTTGCAGACAGACATACTGTACATTGCAGCATACCACAATGCACAATAACGCATTACCGTGGGCTGTGGTGTTCTTAGTTACGTAAAATAGTGCATGCACCTTCTATGGTGCATTCTGTGCTAAGAAACACATTCAAATGAATAGGCTGCCTTAGTACATCTCACATTACTGCACCGCATTTGTGTGAACCCAACCTAATGAGAACACAGACTGTAACAAAAACATAAAATAAAGGGGGAAAAACAATGTAGTGTCAATCTACACAACCACAGTAGCACTAAAGAACAATAAAAATTATTCAAAAAGTTTCCATAATAAAATCAAAAATGATTCTCCATCATAAATAAATAAATTAATTCATTAATAAAAGAATCAATTGTGAAAATAGTGCAACTCTTCATAAAGTGTAAAATTTTGAACACCGTAGATCCTTCACCAAAGTGCACAAGTGCCAATCTACACTCCTATTGAAAGGAGGGCAGGGCTGGCATGACAGGGTAGCAGGGCCAGCTTGCCAATTAAGGGTTAACTAGGTGTTTTGAATTGGTCAGAGTAGAGGGGTGGCCAGAGTAGTATGCAGCATAGTTAGGGAGGGGTCAGTGTCCGGTGGTCAGTTGGAGGTCACCCGACGAAGAAACTTCTCTGCTCCTGCCTGCTTCTACACACCTGCCTGTGAGTAATATGGCTGAGATGGATGGATTCCTGGCCCAACTAAAAGCAGCTGCTGCTTCCAAGGGCACTGCTTGGCTGCATCAGCAGATTGCCTCTCTGGCTAAAGGGGAGTCTGGGGGCCGACGTGCTCGGAGGTCTCAGTCTCCGGAGTGCTTTCCCCCCCTCCACCCCCCGAGCTCAATGCCAATATGGGAGCCCCCTCGCAGGGGACCCTCCAGCGTCACCAGCTTGGCCATCCACTCAGATGGCCGGGCGCCAGTGCTGGGAGGGATCCCCGATGGAGGCGGAGCTCGTCAGGTGGGAATCATGGTGAGGCTCCCCCCCCGGTCCCGCCTGCACGGCGAGGGAGACAGGAACGAACAGTCATCTCTCCTGGTGATGTTCCGGCCAGGGAGGCGGCCCGGCGAGGGAGAGACCACGTTTCGGGCGCCGGCCAGTTAGGAGCGGCGGGCGGCCATCTACCAACAGATGGGCGGGTCCTCAGGTCAGGGGCAAAGCCGTGCGCGTTCCCCCCCCTCGGACGGCTGAAAAAACTGCTGGCAAGAAGGCCCAGAGATTGAGGGGTGCAGCGGGAGCTGGAGCACGGCACACCTCAGGTGCTGGGACAGGCACTTCCAGATCCGGGTTTGGCACTTCTGCTCCTTTCATCCCAGTGGTGGCAGGGCGGCTTGATGTGGCATTCGAACAATCTGAGGGTGAGCTGTCCAGCTTCGAGGATGACGGAGCGCCCGAACGAACAGCGCCGGTGGATTTGGGACGGGTGGCTGCGGGACCCTCTCCTGTGCAGCCTGGTAAGTCCAGTACTAACCCCCTTTCTTCTTTTCAGGCAGTGTTGGGTAGTCTATTGGGCATGGGGGCTGTGGGTACAGGGGGTCTGGGAGTATCCCCCCCACCCACAGTATTGTCGCCTGCACCTGCACCCCACTCAGCAGACCGGGCTCCTTGTTTGCATACATGGACCTGAGATGAGCCCCTTCCTAGCCTGCACTCCCCAGTGGCTGTTCACCAGAATTGGAGCAACAGGATATAAATTAAAAAAAAGTGCAGCGCTAAATATGAACCAAAATTAATGTGCAAAACAAGCATATAAAAGTAAACACAATGTGCAAATGAGCAAATAAACCAAAATATACTCAGATGTGTGAAGGAAGTATTACTACCATAAGTGATTGATAAAGTGCATAGTGCCAAAAAATAAAGTCCAAAACAGTTGAGAAAATATATAGAAAAGTCCACACATAAATATTATGTGTGTGTAAAGCAGCCAATGTGTATCAAAACAGTCCAGGTAAAAGTTTGAAGTAGAATCAACTCTTTACAGATGGAAGTTATCCACTATCCCCTTAAGGAGTCACCAAGATGTGTGCATCTGCCACCCAGAGGGTAGAGTAAATATGCTTACCAGAATGCGTGGGCCCTATTGCCAACGGCAAAGAGTCAAACAGGCATAAGGATGGAAACAGTAGAATGATGATCCAGAGAGCAGTCACTGAAGATCTGTCACCCGGATAATCCACTACGTCCAACCCCTTTAGTTAAATCTTGGACTCAAACAGAAGGTCTCCACATAGTGTAAAACCATTTCTCACAGAATTTATTAAAAGGTAGAAAACTTACATCAGAGAAATGGTTTTACACTGTGTCCCTTCTGTTTTTTTTATAAAAAGTGGACTCCGAGATTTAACTAGGCAACAAGGAAAGAAAAACAACAGGAAGCACATCAGAAATGGCAAGAATGTTCCAACGCAGCTAAACGCATGTAAACGCAGCTAATCGCAATGTACAACTGCAAGTGAACGCTGTGCCAGGATAATCTGAATTTCAAAATAACAAAACATGCTTTTAATGGCGGCAGAACAGCCGCCCATGTGAAAGGTGCCTAAGGGCAGATGAGAGACTTGGGGTCTTATAGTACCTGTCACATGCCTATTGCTGTCACAAGAATGCTTACAGCCTGGATCCTACCAATGGGTTCTCCCAGGAGACTCTGGACTCTGGGATCTGACCGTAAGGTCACATAAATGACCAAAAAGGTGGGACCGGTAATAAGATAGAGCCAGGTACTGCCCCCCTGCCCATGGATAATGTTTCTACTTAAATCTAATGACTGTAAAATGTAATTCCTTCAGAATCTATTTTTTTTTTCTCTTTTATAGATTTATAGATATTCTGCGGATTGGAGTTCCTCCACAAGCATGGCATCGTTCATAGGGACATCAAGGGAGGCAACATCCTACTGGACAACAAAGGTCATGTCCGTATTGCAGACTATGGACAGGCAGTAATGGACCTGTATGGTGATACAAAGGTGACGGGCGTAGCCGGAACAATAGGATACATGGCCCCAGAAGTAAGTCACGCTCTAGACCTCATCTATTCAGTATATCACAATCCATTCACTATCCATCCATCAAAACTTAATTTGTTAAGATATGTCCATGGGGGGGGGGGGGGGTTAGCCATTGCGTATGCCGGCTCTTTCCCGGTTTAGCTGTTGGGCACAGTGGTGATTCTTTGCTATTCCTCTTGCTTAAAGCAAGCCTAGCTACAATATCTATAATAATGGACATATGAAATAGTGAACATATAAAAAGGTAAAAAGCTATATCATGGTTAATGTTGCAATGATTTCTACTGGAGAGCAGATATCACTACCTGCTCTCTGTTACACTCTGCAGAATTACGGCCCATTCATAAAATGCATGCCACTGTGTAGAGCCCGTGATATCCTACAAAATTCTATATCTTTAACATAACAAAGAGAACTCTGATTTGATTAGGGTGAGTCACATGACTAGGCTCTCCTTCAAGTTTTCTTTTATGTTTACACCCATTCCCTGCAATAGCACTCAAAGTCCCAATTCCACCGCTGTGCTTTAAAAAAGGAATTTTTATTAAAGTAGCGCTATTGCCACAGTAAGGACAGACTGCTGCTTTGTAAATGCCTCCCTTCGAATACATGTTCAATGAATATATATTATTATTATCTCCCCAATAAAATGAATGTAAGTTTGTAGGAACTAAGTAACTGATTTCTCTTCTCTGATTGGCAGGTTATAAACAGCGAGTTCTACCAGTTTGAACCCGACTGGTTTTCAATGGGGGTTGTGATATACATGATGGTTACAGGCACTGTGCTGTTCTGTAACCAGACCATGCAGGTATGTATACAAGAGGGCTTTGAGCTTCAAAAATCCTGTTTACCCCCCGGACATGGACCCACACCTGGAGGACTTCATAGAAGGAGTGAGTACAAGACATTTACTAACTCTGAAGGGGCACAGGGAAGGCCTACTGCTGCTGCTTTAGGGGTATAATGTAGGGGCGTTGCCAAGTCTGGTTGTCAGCTGGACTGTTAAGTAGTTTGGCTTCTTCATCCCACGTTGAAGATCCAATAGGAATACTTCATCCTGGGGCTGAGTGCTCGGAAGTTGATGCCACATGGGGTCAATCACTGATGTGCACATTGTATGAGGTTATTAAAGCAGAACTCCTACCCATTTACTGTTGTTTTGAACACAGAGGGGAGAATTAGATCACCTGCCGTCATTTTAATCTTGTCTGTGTCCCTGTTGCAGACATTCTGTTTCATATCATGTCCTGGGGACACGGAAATCTCACCAAGGGGCGACACAGGAAGCAACCACAACCTAACAGAGAGGTTCTAACCCTTTCCAACTCCATTCATCCAACTGCTTTTATCACCCTGTGCTGATAAATTATGTTAATGAGAAGAAAAAAAGATCTTTAAAAAAATTGATTGCCTCCCTTTTTTTGTGGCTGTAATTCTACTTTAACTGTCACTGCCAATCTAAAGAGCTCAGGGAGTTAGAAGTGATCTAATGGTGGCACAGCATAAAGTGTACTCATTTGTTGTGCTGGAATATAATATGAATTCCATGTGCAATCACTCAGCTGACCTATACTTCAGCAGACAGACATCCAGCACCTGTACTTGGCAATATATGTGTGTCTTCACATGCTATGATCCTTCATTGGGTAAAAGGACCACCCAGGAGGAGACGCAGTGAAGTCAGAGTTTTTTTTTTTTTTTTTCTAAAAAGTGCAAAATGAGCTCAAAATAACTCTTAATTTCTCTTTTATAGCTGCTATGCAAATGTCCGGACAAGAGGCTTGGAGTAGGCAGAGACATAAGACGCCATCCATTCATGAGGCCCATCGATTTGTTGCCTTAGGGGATTATGTGAAATCTCCATTAATCGCTGTAAAATATTGCAATTAGAAATATATTTCAGTTAGAGGGAAATATATTTAAAATACTGAGTGTTGTGTTGGTGTTATTGTAATTAGTTCAACTTCAAAGGTTGGCCTTTTGTTCTCCCTGAGAACATCTTCCCTGGGTAGTAAACAACAGCCTTCTTTGACTCATCCAATCAGGCTGTGCCCAATATACATTTACTAGGTACAGTGACCAATTAGTGCTGGAAAAAGGGTAAGGACAGCCCCCTTTCTCAGCAGGCCCAGTAGGTACACAAATCTTTATAGGGTGAGGATTCAAACAGAAGACTGTTACACACTGTAAGGAGAATTGATGTGTCCTTACAGCTAATGTAGGGGGCACAGACATATCCCAGCCTGCAGGAAAACCTCACAGACTAATCAGTTGATATTTCATTTTCCATGGGAGGAGGAAATAATAATGAAACTTCCTATGCATCAGACACAATGGAGTTGATTTACTAAAACTGGAAAGTGCAAAATCTGGCGCAGCTGTGCATGGTAGCCAATCAGTTTCTAACTTTCAACTTGTTTGTGCTGCCAAAAAAATGGCAGCTGATTGGTTTCCATGCAGACCTGCACCAGATTTTGCACTCCCCAGATCTAGTGAATAAACCCCAATGGTGCACAGCTGGAGGTGAGGAGTGCAATGGTACATAATACAATTTCTGGGATGT
This sequence comes from Aquarana catesbeiana, assembly GCF_042186555.1. Lineage (NCBI taxonomy): Eukaryota > Metazoa > Chordata > Amphibia > Anura > Ranidae > Aquarana > Aquarana catesbeiana. Next base: position 49,931,613 of record NC_133328.1, read on the forward strand.
CTAGGACATGTGACTTCAGCCATCATGATGTGGTGGAAGGCATGGGACCAGACATGAAGTTTGCTTCTAGATTTGTATCCTATCTGCGCTCCCACTGCATGGAAAGAGAAAGAAGGTTCTAGGTTGTATTCAAGAAGTTGTTCGATGTTAAAGCCCAACTCAAAAAATAAAAAATATTGCAATAGGCAACCACCACCCCTACCCCACCCTGCACTCTAATGGTTTATTGCTTGTTAACTCTAGGGGCAGAGAAAGAGGGACCTAGCCCTAACCTCTTTGCATCATCATGTACAATACAGGCCTATCAGGCCTATACATTGTATGTGAGGGGGTAAGAATGTGACCGTGGCTGGGAAAGTTTTAGAGAGGGGCTGTGAGGGACCGGTTGCACAGATAAAGGCTGTCCAATGCAAGGAATAAATTATTACACCTTATTTCTCTTCCCCTAGGCAAAAAACTGACACCCTTCCACAAATACTACAAGGGGAGATTTTAATTGTTTCTGGAATTGGGCTTTAAGCAATATACTGATATTTACCTATGAATACAGAATCTCACATTTGTTTTTTCTTTTTGCAGCCCTTGGACATGGACTTGGAAATGGACTCTCGACTCGACACTCTATCAGCAATAGATGTAAAGGCATTAGACATTCCAGGAAGGAAAATATACATTCCTGGATTCATAAACATTGACAGGTTGTGAACATGCCTGTCAACCTTCCATTGATGTCATCTTCAGAGAACCAGATGATGAAGAAAACAAGCAGTTTTACTGAAAACCATCTAAAGCTATTGTGATGTCCACCCAGCCTGCAGCTGTGTGCAGTCAGCCTATGTTACGCTATGGGACGGAGCAGCCGGGCAGTTGGGGAACACAGCCACAGGTCCTATTTTGTGTGCATTCAGGGTCACTCATCCATGCCTGCACACCTGTCAAATTAGAACCCAGGCTGTGTTTGTCCAGCTGCTGCGTTCCCTTACAGGGGTGGATGAACATGATGATGAAGATTCCTCATATTTGGACAATACTTCTTGATGTGACATAATACCCGGATTGGACCTATATGCCGATATATTCATAAGAAATTTGGAGAGGACAGTTCATCTGTAAAGACATTGAAATCATCTTCAGAAGATCCGGATGAACAAAGATTCCTCATATTTGGATATTACTTCTTGATATTCATCAAACAAGCAGTTTTAAACTGAAAACCATCAAAAGATATTGTGAAGTCCACCCACAGATGTATAATCCAGGGAGTAATTCGATCGCCTTCGGGGGTCAGGAAGGAATTTTTTCCCTGTTGGAGCAAATTACATTATGCTTCATTAGGGGTTTTTTTTCGTCTTCCTCTACATCAACTGTGGGGTCTGGATAATCATACAAAAAAAAAAAAAACTGCACTGTACAGAGGAGCCTTGATGAGGCAGTGCAGCTTCCACATACATTTGCAAATGTGTGCAATGTGACTGCCTGCATGGGGATGCATGGAGTGCCTGTACCCACGACCCTCACACGGGGTATGGATTTATAAGTCTTGCGTGAATGAGGCCTTAGGACCTCAGCAGCCTTGACGAAGAAGTGCAGCTTCCCCATTTGCAAATATGTGCATCTAAGACCTATTAGATTGCGCCATTTTGTTTTATTTGCAGGCTAGCTGGTAAGTGTTGGGAAACCTGCAGTAGCTGTCCTGTTTTGTATACTGTTTTTAGACAAAACTTTAATAAAACTACAATTATAAAAAAAAAACTGGGGTAGTTGTTCTGTTTTGTATACTGTTTTTAGATAAAACATTAATAAAAACTACAAATTATAAAAAAAAAAAAAAAAAAACTGGCGTAGCTGTCCTGTTTTGTATACTGTTTTTACACAAAACTTTAACAAAAACTACAAATTATAAATTGACAAATCCTCAATACCAAAAAATGTGCCTAGATGTTTTACAAATATCCACCTGGTATAGACCTATTAACGATGCATTAATACAGCAATACATTGAAGAATTCTGGAGCCTTTGCATTGGAGCATTCTGGGTGGGCTTGATTGATAGGGACACCTTAGACTTTATCAATACAAAAAACCCACGAATGCATACCGTCTATACACACCCCAAAAACCATAAAAACATTTGATCTCCGCGGGGGAGACTGATAGTTTTGGGAATTGGCTCCCTAACAGGAAATGCCAGCAAATTCCTGATGCCCCATGTCCTTAGCCTACCCTCATACATCCTTGACACAACAGATCTGCTCAAGCACATCGAGGGGGTCCAGATCCCTCTGGGCTATTAGCTCGTGGCTATTGGCATTGTAATCTAGTATTCCCCACAAGCAGGCTGAATGGCTGGTACCTTCTTGGTGGAGCAAGACCAGAAAACACTTGGCCCCTAAACATCTTCATTTTAAAATTTATTGGAATTAATTTTGACTAAAAACTATTTTATCTATATAGATCAAATGTATCTGCAAACACAGTGTGTGGCTATGGGCACATCATGGGCACATCCTGTGCACCCTCTTATGCCAACCTCTTAGAGGGATGGGAGAGAACAGTGTGTATAGATGAATCACTCCAACCCTTCCTGAACCAGGTCCTTTGCTGGCACAGATTCATTGATGACCTGTTCCTAATCTGGACAGGATCAGAAACATCTCTGATTGAATGTATTTAGTTACTGGATATAAATGATTTTAACCTTTGCTTTACCCTCAGTTATGCTCCACGCCTCCAGCGCACATCCTTGCCCTCTGGTTTGCAGTATACCCTATGCCCAATACCTTAGGTTGCGTCGTAACTGCACAGAGGACGAGGAGTTCTATACCCAAGCCTCCGCCTTACATGAACGACTGCTAGTAAGAGGTTATACCCAAACCAATCTCAGAAAAGCTTATAACAAAACCCTAGCATGGACCAGATCCTCGCTCTTATATGGCCCTCCCCACACTAAACAACTGTAAACAATTAGCGTCATTACTATATTCTCTGCTCATCACAATCAACTACAAACTCTATTATCTGATCACTGCCATTTACTAACTGATCATCATGTCCTCAAGAAATACGTCAGACCCACTCCGGAGCTGGTATTTCGTAGGGCAACCTCATTAGGAGATAAACTTCCGAGTAGCCATTATCAGGAGGGACCACCCAGCCCTAGGAATCCTCGTGGTATATTCCACTGTGGTCAAGGTACACAATGTCATTGGATACAACAGGGCATAAAATTTATACTCCCAAACTGAGAAATATTTATACCCTCTTTCTACGCTAACTGTAGCACAAAAGGAGTTATATACCTTATTATCTGCACATGTAACGCCTTCTACGTGGGCAAGACCATCAGAGAACTCCGACAGAATAGGAGACCATTTATACTATTCCTCTAATGGGAAACTCACAACAGTAGGCCGTCACATAGGCTTGCACTACAGATTTAAGCCTGAAGTGGCTAAATTTGGGGTGCTAGAGGTAATCCCTCAAGATCTGTGGGGAGGAGACAGGGATCGCTCGATTGTTCAATGAGAAACGATATGGATCGAGCGACTTAACGCCTATATACACCCTGGCTTAAATGAAGCACATACAGTATCTCACAAAAGTGAGTACACCCCTCACATTTTTGTAAATATGTTATTATTTCTTTTCATGTGACAACACTGAAGAAATGACCCTTTGCTACAATGTAGAGTAGTGAGTGTACAGCTTGTATAACAGTGTAAATTTGCTGTCCCCTCAAAATAACTCAACACACAGCCATTAATGTCTAAACTGGCTGGCAACAAAAGTGAGTACACCCCTAAGTGAAAATGTCCAAATTGGGCCCAATTCGCCATTTTCCCTCCCTGGTGTCATGTGACTCGTTAAGTGTCTGGTTGCTTTGGATGAAAGGCTCTAAATGTATTGAAGCTAAAGATAGCCAGGCAACTTAAATAATGTAAATTAAGTTACATACTTTACCCCCCCCCCCCCCACGGGTGCCCCCTCATCCATGCTTCCGGCCCCCTAATTTAAATGCGGGATGCTGTTTTTTTTTTTTTTAAGCACATAATTGGGGTGAGCTGTCACATGATCATAAGCCCTGCCTCGCCTCCTGGTAGTTCAAACCCTTTAAAGGTTCGGCGGAAGGTGGCGCCAAGGGGTTAAACAACAAAAGTGCATCAAAAACTGATCAGTGTTAAAGGGCCCTAAGTGTATGGAAACCAGAAATCAATTATTGAGTATATCTGGCATTATATCTCATTGTATACAGTTTATAAAAAAACCAAATTGAATTTTACAAAGTTTCTTACCTGGAGGCCCTGCCAGTAGCAGCAGCACTTCCTGTGACAGGATGACAACCCTAAGCCACAATTTACATCAGCATTGTCACCCTGCCATGCAAGCTACTTCAGTTGGCTGTTGGATTGTATACATGATAGACAGCCCAATGGCCAAATGGGTGCACACAGCAGGCTGACAACGCTGCTGTTAATTGCAAAGCAGTGCATTGTAAGTTCCCATCAGGAAGTGATGTTACTGACAGGATCAACAGGTAAGAATCTCGGCAAAAGATTCACACAAAAGGATTTGCTTAAAGTGGCCTAAACCCATCAATTTAACGGATTCCCAACAGTTACATTCAAAGCATTTCAATAAAGCTAACTGACACATTTTTTTGTGCTCTCAACCGAACTGTCAAGCCATCAAATGGCTGGTGCCATAACTGATCACATGTGCAGCGTCATGGCAGCTGCAGATCAAACAGAGGCTAAGATGGCCGCTCCCCTGGCTGTAAAGAAGAGAAGGGTTTAGTTCCACTTTAAGAAAACTGTATACAGAGAGACTTGATGCCAGACAAAATAAATATAGATTTGGGGATTACATACACATTCAAGGAACTAGGATCACCATCAGGCCGCCACTGCTAACCTCTCCTCCTGGAAAAGCGAGCTGCCTGGCTGTCATGCTGATCCTCTGGCTCTGAGCCTTTCTCTTGCACTGACCCAGAACAAGTACACAGATTAGGAGATCTGCTTTCATTGGCTCCATGCTTGTCCTGGGTCACAGCCAGGTAATCAACATTTTCAGAAGCTGGTGAGCAATGACAAGCTGTGTATTTCTCTCATATTAAGTTTTAACCTGTGAGGATGGAAATATTGGATCCACCGTTGCTGACTTGTTAAAGGTACAGACGCTGTCATTGTGATCTGAGAGAAGATGTCCCTCCACCACACTGTCTCTGCTGTCCAGACTTACTGTACACGAAGAGGAGCCATTCTTCTGTATCTCCAGGGATCCCATCTTCATAGAGACCAGCTATGGCGGCCTATAAGTCTAATTCAGGAAGAGTGTTCAAGATTTCCATAGAGACCATCTATGGCGCCCTATTTGTCCAATCCAAGGAGAGTGGTCAGGGTTTCCATAAAGACACGCTATGGTAACTTGAGAATCCAACCCATGGAGAGTGAGCAGTGTTTCCATGGATACCAGCTATGGAGGCCTGTGAGGATAATCCAAGGACAGGTTTCCATAGAGACCAGCCATGGCAGCCTGTGAGTCCAAGCCAGGGAGGGTGGGGGTTTCCATTGAGACCAGCTATGGCGGCCTGTGAGGATAATTCAGGGAGAGGGAGCAGTGTTACCATGGAGACTAGATATGGTGACCAGTGAGGCCAATCCAAGATAAGTGAGCAAGGTTTCCATGGAGACCAGCTACAGTGGCCTGTGAGTCCAGTCCAAGGAGAATAGTCAGGGTTTCCATGGAGACTAGCTATGGTGGCCTGTGAGTCCAATCCAGTGAGAGCGGGTAGTGTTTCTATGGAGATCAGCTATGGTGCCTGTTAGTCCAATCCAGTGAGAGTGGGCAGTGTTTCTATGGAGACCAGCTATGGAGGCTTGTGAGTCCAGTCCAAGGAGAATGGTCGGGGTTTCCATGGAGACCAGCTATGGTGACCTGTGAGGCCAATCAAGGGAAGGTGAGCAGGGTTTCCATAGAGACTGTCAGGTTCCCTCCCAGAGGCTCAGACAATTGTTATAAGTAAGAAAGTGGGCGGAGCTAAGACCAGTGCCACGTGAAAATGAAATAATAGAAGCCTTTTATAAACACAATGGCGGACAATGGGGGACACAACAAGACCATTTAATACAGAAGTAGTAGACAAATTGTACAACAGAAAAAGGATTGAATGACTGGATAGTCCTCATAACAATACGGCACCTCATCCCAATAGCATGAATACCAATGGTCAAGAGAGGGTCAAGGGATTATCACGGTGCCAAACAATAATTGAAGTTCATAAAGTAAAATAACAATATTTTATTCACAAAAAATTAAAAGAGATGTATAAACATATATATCAGGGGTGTGAACAATACAAAAAATATTCAGAGAAATAAAAAGCCAACTGAGCAATAGTTTCACACAAACCCGCCTATGGCGTGGTGGCAGGTCATGTGAACAGGTATATGAAGTCCTACATGTTTCGCCTAAAAAGGCTTCCTCAGGGACAGTTGGTAATACCTGTATTCTTATCTTGAGATTCTATAACAAAAAGTAGTAACAATCAGACAATATAGTGACAACAGTTACAATTACAGAGTTGTATAAAAATGATGAAATGCTGTGTGGCTGTCATACATGGCTACAGATCATCCCACATAATGGTCACCGATGCACGGGCCCAACCCGCCAGCAACCCCAAATCGCCCCCAATGTCACCCGGCAAGGCACACCCAAACCTCCCCGAACAAAAGATGGAAAAATTACCTACCAATGGGTACCTGAGGGGCAGGCGTGGGAGACCCTGAAGTGAATACAAGGGCTATAGACACAGTAGGAGGCTGCAGGGGGCAGAAAAAGGACCTGGAAAAGGAAAATACCAATATAAATGATAGGATTTTGGCGAATCACCCAGAAAAAGCCCTGGGTGTACACGCCAGCAATATGTAGGGCTAACATAGCCTCAAAGGATACTTACTATTTGTGCAGAAAACAAAGGGGAAGGAAAGGACAGGGCACCCAGTATGCTAGCTTAAGTTTGGGCAGAAATAGCAGATGGAGGATCACTATAAATAAAAAAGATAAAGGTATGATTTAAAACCATGCAGAGTGCATGGCTGTATTGCAAAAAACATCTAGTGCATGGCTATATTGCAAAAAACATCTAGTTTAGGCAAAAGTATATGCCCGGGGGTAAATTAACTCACCAGTGGTTCCGGTGATGCTATTAAGGTAGTAGAAAGCCAGTAGAGTAAAGATTAGTGAAAAGCGGTTTAGTTCTAAACAATCGCTCTGCAGAAAAAACATAAGATCAATGTAATTGTAAACAGGGAGGGGACCTAAAAGGATCGCATCACTGCAGAGTGGTAACATACCTTGATCAATGCGGCATAAGCGTGGGTGCCCTGGGAACGCCGACGAAGGAATGGCCGGGTTCACCGGCCTTTTATGCCCCCCACGCACGTCAGGCATCTGACGTCACCATGACGTGTGAGCGGACAGAAATCGCCACTGCGCATGCACCCGATAATGGACCTAGTAAGCCTACAAGGTCCAGGGGGCTATGCGGGAGAGTCTGACGCTGGTACATGCAGCGCAGAACACGGTGGACAGCCAAGCCTGTCAGTATGACAAAGCTGCAGACCACCGGAGGATATAATGATGAAAAAGAATCCTCTCTGGGCAGTGGCTGGGGGCAGGCGGATACTGACAAAGACAGCACCGCCCTTGGTTGTCCATACAGCCAAGGTGTCTGTAATGGCCCGGGATAACCGTAGCCAGGATCAAGCAAACGCCTACCCACGGCATCCCAGAGGGGTAATTGTCAGGGGCCAGAGGGGTACACCCCAGGGCTGCATGGGGGAGCAAGGGGGGCACTGGAGGAAAGCCAGTGATCCAGCAATGTGGGAAGAAGAAACCAGGACCGCACCAGGGGTATATATGACCCCCGTCCCCCCACACACCTCTGGGGGGGACGGAGGCCAGCCCCCGTCGCGATCATGCAATAAGCCAGGTCCGACAGCCACACAACCTACCAATGCAATTAGGTCAAAATGTGAAAATATATGACAAGGAAATAATGAGAATGATTCAACTACAAAACCAGCATATATACAATGATGCATAAAGATAAGTTAAATAGTGACAATGTGAAAAATAAGGAAAAAAAAGAAAAATAAGTTTGCGGATACATGATACGACTCTGTAGTAGGGGAGGGGATTTAAGGGAGATAGAAACAGAAAATGAATAAGAGTATAGTTCCTCCGAATTCAACTGGAGGTTAATTACAAAAAAGATTTAAAGCTAATATATTTGTTTAGCCCTGGAAATTTTTTAGCCTCAAGGATTTGTATCCACTTGGTTTCAAGTTGGAGTAGTTTTTGGTCAATGTCCCCCCCCTGACATGTGGGGGGACATGCTCAAGAGCAGTGAAACCAATCACCTGGGGATTATAGATATGACTAAATGCCACACTTCTATTAATAGCAGTGGATGTAGTTTGTTTATAAAGGGGTTTCATATGGTCCCTGATTCGTATGCAAAAAGGTTGTTTCGTTTTTCCGACATAAAAGCATCCACACCGACAGGTGGCTAAATACACTACTCCTATAGTTTGGCATGTGATTGTGTGTTTAATTTTATGGATGTGACCATTGGGAAGCGGCGTCTCTCGCGAATCATATATAAATTCGCATACGTCACAGTTTCCACATGGAAACGTGCCGAAAGTGGTCAAAGCAGACATAGATTTCGGAGAATGATGACTGGTTATTAGGCGATCCTTCAATGACGATGATCGTCTATAAGTAATGTCCGGGAGAGGTTTGATATATTTTTTAATTGTGGTATCCGCCATAAGTAGTGGCCAAAATCTATTAAGAATGCTTCTCACTTGTTTATGATCTTTGGAAAATTGAGTAATAAAACGAACTGGTTGAGCAGTATCTTGATTTTTAGTGGAAAAGATGTGTTTTTTCCGATCAAGTTTTTTAACCCTATTGAAGGAACGTATGAGCAAAGTATGACTGTATCCTCTGTTTCTGAGTCTGAGATAAAGGTCCTGAGAAGCTTTAAAAAAATCAGTCTCATGTGAGCAGTTTCGTTTGATGCGAAGGTATTGACTAAAGGGAATGCTATTTAATAGTGGTTTAGGATGTGCACTACCTGCATGGAGGATAGTGTTTCCAGATGATTCCTTGCGATAAAGTACTGAAGAGAGTTTGCCATTGGAATCCACATGGATTTCCAAATCCAAAAATGTAATCTTGGTTTGGCTGCATTCCATAGTGAATTTCAGGTTGTATGTGTTGTTGGCTAAAAGATTAACAAATAGAGATAGTTGTTCCTGAGTGCCGGACCAGAAAAACAACACATCGTCTATATCTGTGCCAAGATACAACGTGGCGCAGTAGGTGGATTAGGTCAGGGTTGGCAAAAAGATAACTTTCCCACCCCTCCAGGTACAGGTTGGCGTATTATGGAGCACATTTGGTGCCCATAGCCACACCCTGTACCTGGAGGAAGTGGGAAGAGCCAAACAAAAAATGGTTACGTGTCAGAATAAAACGAAGAAGGTGGGTGATTCGCCAAAATCCTATTATTTATATTGGTATTTTCCTTTTCCAGGTCCTTTTTCTGCCCCCTGCAGCCTCCTACTGTGTCTATAGCCCTTGTATTCACTTCAGTGTCTCCTACGCCTGCCCCTCGGGTACCCATTGGTAGGTAATTTTTCCATCTTTTGTCCGGGGAGGTTTGGGTGTGCCTTGCTGGGTGACATTGGGGGCGATTTGGGGTTGCTGGCGGGTTGGGCCCGTGCACCGGTGACCATTATGTGGGATGATCTGTAGCCATGTATGACAGCCACACAGCATTTCATCATTTTTATACAACTCTGTAATTGTAACTGTTGTCACTATATTGTCTGATTGTTACTACTTTTTGTTATAGAATCTCAAGATAAGAATACAGGTATTACCAACTGTCCCTGAGGAAGCCTTTTTAGGCGAAACATGTAGGACTTCATATACCTGTTCACATTACCTGCCACCACGCCATAGGCGGGTTTGTGTGAAACTATTGCTCAGTTGGGTTTTTATCTCTCTGAATATTTTTTGTATTGTTCACACCCCTGATATGTATGTTTATACATCTCTTTTAATTTTATGTGAATAAAATATTGTTATTTTACTTTATGGACTTCAATTATTATTTGGCACCGTGATAATCCCTTGACCCTCTCTTGACCATTGGTAAATTGTACAACAGATTTACCACAATGTTCCAGCCCGAGTCATTTATTCCTCTCTCACTGCATATCACTGCGGCAAAATTAAACCTGACTCCGACCACTTCTTAGTTATGTGTCGGTTTAGGCCGCGTTCATATCTGTGCGGTTTGAAGCACTTTAGCCATCATACGGCAATGCATAGCAACAGGAATCCCATTATTTCCTATGGGCTCCGATTACACATATGCTTTGTGATGCGACTTAAAAAAGGTGGTGCAGGCGCCTCATTACAGGAGTGAAAACCAAATTTTTTTATGTCCTAGCAACATAGCAGGACATGGGGTTTGCCATCTGCCAGTTTTTCAGCCAGGCTTTCAGGAGGCGCTCACTTTGCCTACATGTATGATAATAAATCTAATGAACAGTTTACAAATCTGTGAAATTTGTTTTATATTTTCTGGGGCCCCTTAACTACATAGGAAATTTTCTGAAAAAGGGAAGCTTTAACCCTTTCGCTGCCAGAGCTATTTTTTGCAGGTTTTGCACAATCTTTAACCACTTCAGCCCCGGAAGGATTTACCCCCTTCCTGACCAGAGCACTTTTTACAATTTGGCACTGCGTCGCTTTAACTGCTAATTGCGCGGTCATGCAATGCTGTAACCAAACGAAATTTGCGTCCTTTTCTTCCCACAAATAGAGCTTTCTTTTGATAGTATTTGATCACCTCTGCCGTTTTTATTTTTTGCGCTATACACGGAAAAAGACCGAAAATTTTGAAAAAAAATGATATTTTCTACTTTTTGTTCTAAAAAAAATCCAATAAACTCAATTTTAGTCATACATTTAGGCCAAAATGTATTTGGCCACATGTCTTTGGTAAAAAAAATGTCAATAAGTGTATATTTATTGGTTTGCGCAAAAGTTATAGCGCCTACAAACTAGGGTACATTTTCTGGAATTTACACAGTCTTTAATTTATGACTGCCTATGTCATTTCTTGAGGTGCTAAAATGACAGGGCAGTACAAAACCCCCACAAATGACCCCATTTTGGAAAGTAGACACCCCAAGGAATTTGCTGAGAGGCATGTTGAGCCCATTGAATATTCATTTTTTTTGTCCCAAGTGATTGAATAATGAAAAAAAAAAAAAAAATTACAAAAAGTTGTCACTAAATGATATATTGCTCACACAGGCCATGGGCATATGTGGAATTGCACCCAAAAATACATTTAGCTGCTTCTCCTGAGTATGGGGATACCACATGTGTGGGACTTTTTGGGAGCCTAGCCGCATACGGGGCCCCGAAAACCAATCACTGCCTTCAGGATTTCTAAGGGCGTACATTTTTGATTTTACTCCTCACTACCTATCACAGTTTTGAAGGCCATAAAATGCCCAGATGGCACAAACCCCCCCCAAATGACCCCATTTTGGAAAGTAGACACCCCAAGCTATTTGCTGAGAGGCATGTTGAGTCCATGGAATATTTTATATTTTGACACAAGTTGCGGGAAAGTGACAATTTATTTATTTTTTTTTTTTTTTTTTGCACAAAGTTGTCACTAAATGATATATTGCTCACACAGGTCATGGGCATATGTGGAATTGCACCCCAAAATACATTCTGCTGCTTCTCTTGAGTACGGGGATACCACATGTGTGGGACTTTTTAGGAGCCTAGCCGCGTACGGGACCCCGAAAACCAATCACCGCCTTCAGGATTTCTAAGGGTGTACATTTTTGATTTCACTCTTCACTGCCTATCACAGTTTCGGAGGCCATGGAATGCCCAGGTGGCACAAACCCCCCCCCAAATGACCCCATTTTGGAAAGTAGACACCCCAAGCTATTTGCTGAGAGGCATGGTGAGTATTTTGCAGCTCTCATTTGTTTTTGAAAATGAAGAAAGACAAAAAAAAAAATTTTTTTTTTCTTTTTTTAATTTTCAAAACTTTGTGACAAAAAGTGAGCTCTGCAAAATACTCACTATACCTCTCAGCAAATAGCTTGGGGTGTCTACTTTCCAAAATGGGGTCATTTGGGGGGGGGTTTGTGCCACCTGGGCATTCCATGGCCTCCGAGACTGTGATAGGCAGTGAAGAGTGAAATCAAAAATTTACGCCCTTAGAAAGCCTGAAGGCGGTGCTTGGTTTTCGGGGTCCCATACGTGGCTAGGCTCCCAAAAAGTCTCACACATGTGGTATCCCCGTACTCAGGAGAAGCAACAGAATGTATTTTGGGGTGTAATTTCACATATTCCCATTGCATGTTTGAGCAATATATCATTTAGTGACAACTTTGTGCAAAAAAAAAAAAAAAAAAATAATAATTTGTCTCTTTCCCGCAACTTGTGTCACAATATAAAATATTCCATGGACTCGACATGCCTCTCAGCAAATAGCTTGGGGTGTCTACTTTCCAAAATGGGGTCATTTGGGGGGGGTTTGAACTGTCCTGGCATTTTATGCACAACATTTAGAAGCTTATGTCACACATCACCCACTCTTCTAACCACTTGAAGACAAAGCCCTTTCTGACACTTTTTGATTACATGAAAAAATTATTTTTTTTTGCAAGAAAATTACTTTGAACCCCCACACATTATATATTTTTTTAAAGCAAATGCCCTACAGATTAAAATGGTGGGTGTTTAATTTTTTTTTTTCACACAGTATTTGCGCAGCGATTTTTCAAACGCATTTTTTGGGGAAAAAACACACTTTTTTACATTTTAATGCACTAAAACACACTATATTGCCCAAATGTTTGATGAAATAAAAAAGATGATCTTAGGCCGAGTACATGGATACCAAACATGACATGCTTTACAATTGCGCACAAACGTGCAGTGACAACAAAATAAATACATTTTTAAAAGCCTTTAAAAGCCTTTACAGGTTACCACTTTAGATTTACAGAGGAGGTCTACTGCTAAAATTACTGCCCTCGATCTGACCGTCGCGGTGATACCTCACATGCATGGTGCAATTGCTGTTTACATTTGATGCCAGACCGACGCTTGCGTTCGCCTTAGCGCGAGAGCAGGGGGGACAGGGGTGCTTTTTTTTTTTTTTTTTTTTTTTCTTTATTATTTTTTTGCTTTTTTATCTTATTTTAAAACTGTTCCTTTCATTTTTTTTTTTTTAATCATTTTTATTGTTATCTCAGGGAATGTAAATATCCCCTATGATAGCAATAGGTAGTGACAGGTACTCTTTTTTGAAAAAATTGGGGTCTATTAGACCCTAGATTTCTCCTCTGCCCTCAAAGCATCTGACCACACCAAGATAGGTATGATAAAATGCTTTCCCAATTTCCCAATGGCGCTATTTACATCCGGCGAAATCTAAGTCATAAAATGCTCGTAGCTTCCGGTTTCTTAGGCCATAGAGATGTTTGGAGCCACTCTGGTCTCTGATCAGCTCTATGGTCAGCTGGCTGAATCACCGGCTGCATTCTCAGGTTCCCTGTTGAGACAGGAGAGCCAGAGAAAAACACGGAAGACGGTGGGGGGGGGGGGCATTCTCTCCCACTGCTTGTAAAAGCAGTCTAGAGGCTAATTAGCCGCTAGGATTGCTTCTACATGAAAGCCGACCGCTGGCTGAAAAGAATGATACCAAGATGATACCTAAACCTGCAAGCATCATTCTGGTATAACCACTCAAAGTCGTGAATGCTGTACCTGAAGACAAAAAAATGGTTAACAATAAAGCACAGTAAACGGTAAAGTATAAATAATTACATACCTGAAAAACAAACATGATAAAACATAATAACAATAAAACATTGCAGAATAGAATACAGTAAAAAAGAGCAGAACAATAGAGAGAGAATAAAGAGAGAGAGAACAATAAAACGACAACTATTATTTTTTATTTTATATTTTTGTTTGTGTTTTTTTTTTTTTTTTTTTTTTTTACACTTTTTTTGTAACTAACTTTTATAACTGTAACCGGTTCCAGGTTCGGGTCTCTCAAAATGCGATGGCATCTTGGGAGACCCTGTGAAAGTGTGCCTAGTCTGTGGAATGCTGTACCCTACGCTAATACTCAACTAGTGTATGGTAGCGTTCAAAACATTCACCAATGCAAAGACCAGGATTGTCAGGACAGGAGGGACAATAATAGCGGGTGTCACGCCTATATCCGCGCTTGCTGCAGACACAACATCTTTTTTGGGGGGTTCGTTGGGTAGGGGTACTCGGGAGGACATAAAAATGCCTCTCATGCAGCCGACTGCATTTGGTTGGGGATGTGAATGGGGGAAGTACGGGCGCCGCAGAAGCGGTGGGTTCCCAATTAGGATTGGCGAATGCAGCAGGAAGGGCATTATGGGCACGACGGGCCTGTGTTTGTCTTCTTGGTGGCAGCGGGACACTACTTGTGCTTGCCACCTCACCAGCTTGAACTGCACTTATGGGACTCGCCACGTCACCAAGTGTTACTGCAGTGCTGGTTTGACTACGACCGGGGTGTACTAGGCCGCTGGCGCTTGCCAGTTCACCAAAACGCTACCAAAAAAACTGTTAACGATCGCAGGGATCAGGCCTGACTCTGCGAACGCTGCAGTTATGCATTTAGTGTTTTGTAAGTGACAGTGATCGATCGATACTGCACTTGGGTGGGCTGGGCTGGGCCGGGCGGAGGGGCAAAACGCAGGTGCTAGCAGGTATCTGGGCTGATCCCGCTAACACTGCGTTTTTGGGAACCCTAAACTGCTGGGGACGCTAGTATAGATCTGATCGGATCAGATATTGATCAGTTCAGATACTATACCACTAAGGGAGGTGTACAGTGCGTGCGTGGGTGTTAGCGCTACTGGCACTAACCTGACGCTGCCTGGGGCTGGTGCTTGCCAGTTCACCAAAACGCTACAAAAAAAAACTGTTAGCGATCGCAGGGATCAGGCCTGACTCTGCGAACGCTGCAGTTATGCGTTTAGTGTTTTGTAAGTGACAGTGATCGATTGATACTGCACTTGGGTGGGCTGGGCTGGGCCGGGCGGAGGGGTAAAACGCAGTTGCTAGCAGGTATCTGGGTTGATCCCGCTAACACTGCGTTTTTGGGAACCCTAAACTGCTGGGGACGCTAGTATAGATCTGATCGGATCAGATATTGATGCGTTCAGATACTATACCACTAAGGGAGGTGTACGGTGCGTGCGTGGGTGTTAGCGGTACTGGCACTAACCTGACGCTGCCTGGGGCTGGTGCTTGCCATTTCACCAAAATGCTACCAAAAAAACTGTTAGCGATCGCAGGGATCAGGCCTGACTCTGCGAACGCTGCAGTTATGCGTTTAGTGTTTTGTAAGTGACAGTGATCGATCGATACTGCACTTGGGTGGGCTGGGCCGAGCTGGGCGGAGGGGCAAAACGCAGGTGCTAGCAGGTATCTGGGCTGATCCCGCTAACACTGTGTTTTTGGGAACCCTAAACTGCTGGGGACGCTAGTATAGATCTGATCGGATCAGATATTGATCTGTACAGATACTATACCACTAAGGGAGGCGTATGCTGCGTGCGTGGGTGTTAGCGGTACTGGCGCTTATCTGACGCTGCCTGGGGCGACGCATATCACCGCCGGGCGATTAGGGGGCTAAATCTTTATTCGGTAATAAACGGCGGGTGCCCTGACATTATAAAAAATAAACAAACTAACCAGCGTCACCCGTAACGGTTATACAGTGATCAGTGGTGAAAGGGTTAACTAGGGGGCAATCAAGGGGTTAAAACATTTATTAGATAGTATATGGGGGTCCCTGTCGCTATAAAACGCTGACGGAGAACCTAAATATTTACCTCACTAACTAGCATCACCAGCGACACTAATACAGCGATCAGAAAAATGATCGCTTAGCGACACTGGTGACAGGGGGTGATCAAGGGGTTAAAACTTTATTAGGGGGGGTTAGGGGGGTACCCTAGACCTACAGGGGGCCTAACACTCACTGCCCTGACACTGTAACTGTCACAAACTGACACCAATACAGTAATCAGAAAAAAAAAAAAAAAAAAAAAAAAAACCTGCTTGGTGTCAGTTTGTGACAGGGGGGGGGGGGTGATTGGGGGGGGATCGGGGGGCGATCGGGGGGGGGATCGGGGTGTTTTGTGTGCCTGGCATGTTCTACTGTGTGTGTAGTGTTGGTGCACTTACATTGCAGTCTTCTCTCCTCGGCCCGGAACGGAAAATACCGAGCCGAGGAGAGATGACATCATTTCCTCTGCCTCTGTGTACAATACAGAGGCAGGGAAATGATCCCATTGGCTGAGAGCGATCGCGAGGGGGGGGCCACGAATGGATGGCCTCCCCCTCACCTCCGATCGCCGGGGAAGATTTGCCGACCGCCGCAGGCACCGGGGGGGGGTCCGATCGGACCCCCCACCCGCGGGCAGGCAAGGACGTACATACACGTCCTTTTGCCTGCCCGTGCCGCTCTGTCGACGTATATAGTCGTGCGGCGGTCGGCAAGTGGTTAATGCCACATAATATTAGAACAGCAGTTTATCAAGTGTAAAATATCAGTAAAAAATACACTAGAGTTAAAGTATAACTAAAGGCAAAACTTTTTTTTAGTTTTGGATAGAGTGGAGAGGGATTAGAACCCCTGTCCATTTTTTATAGCTGTCTGTTCCCCCGTTAGGGAGATTCATCCTGTCTATTTGTCCTGTTTACCATTCTCATTGACAGTGAAAGTAAAAGAAAATCCCAAATTTTGGGTTGTCCCCAGAAAAGTAATAGAGGGGAAATCTAGTTCTGCTGATCTGGGGGACCCCAAGGAATCCCCTTATTTTGCAGAGATTTTCTCTCACTTCCTGTTTGGCTATGGGACAGGAAGTGAAGGGAAATCTCCACAATGGGACAAATATGGCAAAAGTAAAGCTTACAGGGGTTATAAACCTCCCTTACTCTATCCAAAATAAAATAAAAATTTTTGCCTATAGTTCTATTTTAAGTTTAGGGCACACAAACACAATATATAACCCATTTTTTAAAGAAAAAAATCCAAAGAATGAGGTTGACGTGGCAAGTGACAATCCGCAACGTGTGGCAGGTGACGTGGCAAGTGACAATCTGCATCTGGTGGTAGGCGATGGTGGCAAGTGACACACTCAGGGCTCCCGCTGATTCTGCATTATGGTGAGTTGAACTATTTCATTTCATATTACAATGTAACAATAGAAATAATGCGCTTCAATCATCCTGACACCATAACATCTATGGTGCTAAGATGATTGAAGCGCCAACACTAGCCATTTTCCCGATAATTTGCCCGCAAAAAAACATATTTTCTGGCAGTGCCCCTCCCGAGTCTAGACTCTATATCCGCCCCTAAGCAGGACAATGACCCTAAACATACAGTCAGATCTACAATGGAAATGTTTAGATCAAAGCATATTCATGTGTTACAATGGCCGAGTCAAAGTTCAGACCTAAATACAATTGAGAATCTGTGGCAAAACTTGAAAATTGCTGTTTACAGACGCTCTCCATCCAATCTGACAGAGCTTGAACTATTTTGCAAAGAAGAGTGGGCAAAAATGTCACTCTCTAGATGTGCAAAGCTGGTAGAGACATCCCCAAAAAGACTTGCAGCTGTAATTGCAGTGAAAGGTGGTTCTACAAAGTATTGACTCAGGGGGGCTGAATACAAATGGACACCACACTTTTCACATATTTATTTGTAAAAAATTGTGAAAACCATTTAACATTTTCCTTCCACTTCATAATTATGTGCCACTTTGTGTTGGTCTATCACATAAAATACATTTAATTTCTTGGTTGTAACGTGACAAAATGCGAAACATTTCAAGGGGTAGGAATACTTTTTCAAGGCACTGTAAATTCTCCAGATCGCAATCTAATTGAGCATCTATGGGATATGATGGAAAAACAAGTTCGAACCATGGAGGTCCCACCTCACAACTTACAGGACTTAAAGGATCTGCTACTAAGGGCTTGGTACCAGATAACACAGCATAGGCTGGTGGAGTCCATACATCGACAGGTTACAGTGGGTGGTCATAATGTTATGACAGAGTGATGTTCATTCCAGGTTGAATTTCCATCATGCCTCAGCTAGGATTTTTTGTTCTTGGGTTTGGATATGCGGTAATCTCTAACAGGCCTTCGAGAGAGCATTTGAGCACAAGCACAAATCCTGCAAGCTCTGCCTCTGCATCCAACTCCCTTGGAGACATAGCCTTTATTTGCGATACTTTCATTGGTGTACGCAATAATGCAAGAGCGCCAAAGGATAAGATCTAAATGCCACATCAGGACCCCCCTCCAGTATAGATACTGTGTATGTCTCGGACCTTCACTGTCACTGGTTGAATATCAAAAGGCTTGACTAATCCTTCCAATAAAACCTTTTCCCCCAGAAACCATCTTAAAAAATTGTTCTGTGTTACAGACAGCAACAGGTTAAATGCGATTCACCCTGGAGCTGCGATGGTGGAATCTGCTATTATTCCAGCCCTCGCTGAGTGTTTGCTGTTATCTTGTAATACTGTTTTCCAGAACAATCAAACTTCTTTCCTTGCACATATTCTAGATGATTCAGCAGATGTTCTCTTTTGTCATTATTATAAGTATTAATTGAATATACACTTCTATCTATTATCACTCATCCTGTGATCACATAGAGAGCTCCCAGCTGTTCCCATATCAGTCTTATTCATTGCAGATGTGTGATGTGCATCCTGTAGAAGGCAGTTAGTCATCTCTTTAATTCACATTAGCATACGGCCTGCCTGTGGTGTACGTTATGGCTTGTACATTGCATAGGCTTTTTGTGGGTTTGTAGTGAAATTGCTACAGGGCCTGAATTGTGCAAATTCAACAACTCATAGCAACCGATCTGCAATAACCCTTCACTGACATGTGCTATAAGAAACTGAAACCGAACTGCATGATGTAAATAACTGCTGCATCGCCATTGCTTTCTGTAAATCTCGTTCCAGGTGTCATGGTGCCCATGTCTCACTATCGGTCAGAGAGGGGGCCTATCATAGTGACAGATCCACAGTGCTTGAATTAAATCATCTTAATTGTGTTTGCAATTTCTACAGCAATGCATTGCATTACCACTAATGTCTGGTTAAAGCGGAGTTCCATCCAAAAATTGAACTTCCGCTTTAAGGGAAGGTGACCCCCTCATATGCCACATTTGGCATGTCATTTTTTTTGGGGGGGGCAGATACCCTCTTTTTAGAGGATTCCAACTTCCACTTCCTCCCGGCACAACGCAGCACCGGATGGGAGATCACCTCTCCCCCCACCCTCTTGGCAATCATCTGGGACATGTCACAGGTCCCAGATGATTGCCCGGACAGTCACGGCGCGCGGCTCATGCATGCACGAGCCGGCTGTGAAACCACACCCAGGCGCCCACAGCGACTATGCTGGCTCTGCAGAGAGGAGGGGGGAGACGGGCTTCCCCCGCATCTCTGGACCCTGGGACAGGTAAGTATCCGATTATTAAAAGTCAACATCTACAGTATTTGGAGCTGCTGACTTTTAATTTTTTTTTTAAGCGGAACTCTGCTTTAATATATAAGTGGAAATATGGATCAGATCGGGCCTGAATAAAAACAAGGCAGTCTGTAGGGCAGATGAAACCCATATTTGATGTTAAACTCTACTATTCTTAGTCCCCAAATTCCCGACCTGCAGAGTCTTGAATGGGGTCATATATCAGAACGGGGGGCCCTTAGTATATGGCTCTATTTGGGGTGGTTGCCATCTTTTTGTATAGCTTGCTTGCTAATTTTGCCATGGGGACATATTAGATGCCTTCTGCTGCCATTGTGTTTTTGCTGGGCATCCAATGTGTCCCCATGCCTTTAACCACTTCAATACAGGACACTTTCACCCCTTTCCTGCCCAGGCCAATTTTCAGATTTCAGCCGCTGTCGCACTTTGAATGACAATTGCACCATCATCATGCAACGCTGTACCCAAATGACATTTTTATCTTTTTGTTTAGCCAGATAGAGCTTTCTTTTGGTGATATTTTATCACCACTGAGTTTTTTTATTTTTTGCATAGTAAACTAAAAAAAGACTACAAAATAAAAAAAAAAAAAAAAAAAAGAAGTTTTTTTTTTAGTTTCTGTTATAAGAATTAGCAAATAAGTAATGTTTCTTCTTCACTGATGGGCACTGATGAGGATGCACTGCTGGGCACTGATGAGGCAGCACTGATAAGCTGCCCTGATGGGCACTGATGAGGCAGCACTGATAAGCTGCACTAATGGGCATTGATAGGCGGCACTGATAAACTGCACTGATGGGGCTGCCATGATTATCAGTGTAAACAATGTACTGTCAGCCTTGCCGCTTATTGGCACTCCTTTCCTCACACAGAGGCAACTTGTGAGGAAAGGACTGCTTATAACCAGCAAGTCTGTTTATATGTGACCAGCTGTGATTGGCCCTTTACCACGATCCGTGATCAGCTGTGTCCAAAGGACACAGCAGTCACAGAGCATGCCCAATGCGCGCCCGGGGGGGGGGGGGGGGCATGCAGGAGGCGTGGTTCTAAGAGGATGTCCATGGACACCCTTCCAGAACAGGAGAACTGCATTGTAGCCGTCTTTCAGCTATAGCGTGGGCGGGAAGGGGTTAAGGAGGAATGTGATCCCTCCAGGCAAACTTGCCCTTAATTTATCTACTGTTAAAATATAGAGTTAGGACTGCAGTACACAGAGGAACCTTGTTGTAGGTGCTGTGGGTTCCACATATTCAGGGGTTGGACAAAATTAGGGAAACAAGTATGGTAAAAGAACAAAATCATTACCCAAAGTGGTGTTTGGCATCCAAGACGGCCTGAATTCTCCTGGAAATTAACAAATTTTCACTTTAGTTTAGGAAAAGCTGAATTAAACAGTTCCATATATATTTTGTGAATGAATTAATGGGACAAGACTGTGTTTTGATAATGTTTTATGAAATGTGAATGTTTGTCTATTTTAACAAATTATGGATAATAAACTTTTGACATTTAAATTTTATTTTGAGTTCAACCTGTGCCTTAAAATTCCCACCAGTTCCATACTTTCGTTTCTCATTGAAGTACTGCAGGAGATGACCCTAGATTGAAGGTCAGTATTTTAACCTAAGCTCGTTTTACATTCCGCAAGCTGCCATTTTAAATTTAAAAAATGCACAGAGTTGAGTTTTAAAGGCACATCGATCCTTTAAACACACTGCCCGATATACAGGTGACCAATGACATCTACAGAACCGTATGTGAAAATGAAGGCTGCCGTCCAGGATGTGCAGATGTGCATGTAGCCTGGTAAATAACAGCCTTCTGATTCATTGATGGGAGCTCTGAGGTAGATATTAGATGTGTTGTAATTATGTGTTGAGTACATGGTGGAGTGTGATGGGGTCACCTCTCCATACACTGTGCTGCAGGTGCCATACCTCCCATGATGTGCAGAACATTACATATTCCATACTGCTAATCATCACTCTATGGACATCTTAATATAAGTTATTCATGCTACAAGGTCTTCCGAATTCTACCTCATTCAATGAACAGGCACACTTTTGCTAGTCTTATTTGGCCTCGTTCACACTTGGCCTACTATAAGGTGTACCATAGCATACACACCTGTACGGGGGCTGTCGTTCCCTGGACAGGGTTTCATAAGTGTTCCATGCATCCCTGTGCAGGCAATCCCATTCAAGTCAGTTGGGACACAGCATTTGCATGGACACAGCCACTGCTCCCAATTTGACATCTGTGTGTGTGTGTGGGTGCGTGTCCTATACAAATGTCAAATTGGGAGCAATGGTTGTGTCTGTGCAGGTGCTGCATCCAAATAGACTTCAGTGGGACTGCCTGCTTGGGGATGCATTGAACACCTGTGCAAAAATGCAGCTCTTACACGGGCGAACGCTATAGTACTAAACACACATATAAAAAAATCAGGCACCAGTATAGGGGATGTAGACCAAGAGATCTTTTAAAAGAGTCCATAGCTGCTAGAGATAACCGTTGGAGGTTAGTCCCTAACCTAATGAGCATCCGGAGTGGCCTTCTGATGCCATCTTCGCTACACGATGGAGGAGTACTGCGGCATTTCATTCTTCTGGCAGATCCATCTTATCGGCTCTGCTGGTCGGAAGGCACTGCCCAGCACATAGAGCTTTCTACTTTCCAAAGGATGAATTCGGCGGTTCACTTTTTGCGGTGACTCAACTGCCAAGGGTTCGTTACACCATCTCCAACAGCTGCCAAGTAGCCCTATAACTCTGCACATGATGTGGCTTGGAAACTTTTGCCTTGTTTTACTACAGTGTACAGTGAAACCTTGGATTGCGAGTAACGTGGTTTACAAGCGTTTTGCCATACGAGCTATTTAAAAAAAAAATCCTGACTCAATTTGTGAGCATTATTTCGCAAGACAAGCAGGATTCAAGCATCTGGGGTGTGCAGCACCACATGTGGCCAGAGGTCCGGGGACGCACAGAGACACTCTCTTAAATGGGTATGACAAACTACACAACCATGTCAATGAATATACTATTTCCTGTTTCAGCTTTACAGTTTCCTGTGTCACCTTCCTGCTCATTGGACACAACTTGAACCTGATAGTATTCAATGAGGAAGTTGTGGGGGTGGGGAGGGGACAAAGACATTCCCAAGGAAACTCTGGATTCCTCTTCCTTGCTAAGCAGTGAGACAGAGGTGTGTAAATTGCAAGAATGGCTGAGCAGAATTGGGAAATACTTTAGCAAGAAAAACAACTCCCTTTATATGTATTACAATTGTGTAGTTAGCTGTTTGCTTGGAGTTCAGCTTTATGTGGAAGATGCTGAAATCTACAAAGCCCCCCCATTCACCAGGGCCCTACTAATTACAAAGCGCTGCACTTATTATGCTAAATGAAATTAAAGTAAATGGAAAACATGGCATGTCTGCTGGTGTTCATAGTAATACAAACCTCTGCAATCAAAGGCATCACATCTGGTTGAGATTCATCTCCTATAAGCCAGGATCCTCCACAATAGGTTCCAGGAATCCCGAAACACGCATTCTGTCTATGATTTGGAAGAGCCATGAGGAGAGACAGACAGAGATGTATACATTTAGAGGATTAAATGTCAGGGGTGTGTTTCTGTTCAGACACCAACTGTCATTTTTTTCATTCAGACTTTACAGAGCACCAAGTTTAAAGCAGAACTCCAGGTACAAGAAAAGAGCTGCCGGTCTGCAGCAGCTCTTCTCCTCTCTCTCTCTCTTTTCACAGGTGACTCAACAGCAGGGCAAACTATTGGCACCTACTGCTGTCAATCAAATCCTGTGAGGAGGGAATGGGAGGGGGGGGCGAGGCCGAGCTGGGCTGTGTGTGTCTATAGATGCACACAACCCAGCCCAGGAGCAAGCCCGCAAGTGCACCCCCATAGGAAGTATCTGCCTATGGTGGCGAACTGAGAAGAGGCAGAACCTAGAGTGCCGACAGTGGACCCCAAAAGTTTTTTTTTTTTTTGTATAACATGTTTGTTTTTGTTTTTAGAAAAAAAAATGTTAGTCTTTACAACTGCTTTAAATTGACCTGCTCCCACACTGCCAATATTTGCTCTCATGAAGAGCTTAAAGCTTAAAGTGAAGTTCCACCCAAAAATGGAACTTCCGCTTTTCGGAATCCTCCCCCCTCCAGTGTCACATTTGGCACCTTTCATGGGGGAGCAGATACCTGTATAATCCAGGTATTTGCTCCCACTTCAGGGCATAGATCAGCGCAATATCCGCGGTTATCTATGCCATATTCAAGCGCCTCCTCCGTCCCCCTAGCTGTCTTCTGGACACACAGGTTCCAGAAGACAGCAGGAACCAGTGGGATCGCGCAGCACGACTTGCGCATGCGCAGTAGGGAACCAAGCTGTGAAGCGGCAAGGCTACACTTCCTGATTCCCTTACCGAAGATGGTGGCGCCTCCACCTGAGAGCCAAGGGACAGATCTGCTTCGGGTGCAGACATTGTGGGCACACTGGACATGTAAGTGTCCATATTTTAAAAGTCAGCAGCTGCAGTATTTGTAGCTGCCGACTTTAAAAAAAAAATTTGGCAGAACTCCCTTTTAATGAAAAATCATGCTTGGTCCCTCTGTGCATGCCATGGTTTGATCCACTGACCCCTACTTCACTCTAGGACACCGTAGTGTTGCTGGGGCCATCTAATTGAACCACATCATTCAGTTGGGGACTAGGAAGTGTGTTGGATACTGAAGATTCTTCAGCGACGGTATAGAATAAAGATCAGCAGTTTAAGCAGAGGAACGAGTCAGGATTCATTTTTTTCTTTACATAGAGACATTATTATTTTTATTTTAGCAACAGAATCACTTTAAAGCGCAAATTAACCTAAAGTATATAGCAGCTAAATACATTCCAGGTGCATAACAACACAAGGTATGCAAAGCCTTATGCCACGTACACAAGAGCGGAATGTCCAGCAGAAAAAAGTCAGACGGAAGGAAGCTTTTCATCGTATATTCCGATTGTGTGTAGGCCTCATCGGACTTTTTTTTTCGAAAATTCTGACGGACCTAGAAATAGAACATGTTCTAAATATTTCCAACGGAACCAATTCCTATCGGGAAAACCGATCGTCTGTATGCTGTTCCGACGGACCAAAAACGACGCATGCTCTAATGCAAGTACGGAAGCTATTGGCTACTGGCTATTGAACTTCCTTTTTCTAGTCCCGTCGTAAGTGTTGTACGTCACCGCGTTATTGACGGTCGGACTCTGGTGTGATCGTGTGTACGCAAGACAGTTTCAGTGGAATTCCGTTGGAACTCCGTCGGAAAAACCTTCAGAGTTTATTCAGACAGGAAAACCGGTCGTGTGTACGCGGCATTACAGTTTGTTTTTAGAAAAGCCTGACCCCTGCCAGCATACTGTAGAGAAGGACCCTACACCTCTGCATGCAGTGGAAGAAGCAGTGGAAGCAGCAGCCTCTCTGCAGAAGTCATACACACTCCCTGTCATAGTTACAGTTCTCCAATTAACAGGGAGCCTGGACTTGGCTACTTACAGAGCTGGTCTTGATTTTTTAATAAATATGGTCCTTTGTGGAAACTGGTATCTCAATACTGTAGGTTTGGTGTTTTGACGTGCTACGAACCCCACATATCCTCCTCCTCCCCCCCCCCCCCCCCCCCCCCCCAGAAGACGAGCACCACTGGGCCTTGCTTGAAGAGTAGGTGAGAATTTTTAATAATTTAGGGGTCTCCAAACTTTAAACAAAGGGCCACTTTACCATCCTTCAGACTTCAGGGAGCGGACTGTGGTCAGTGGGAGGAAAAATATGACTGTGGTCAGTAGGAGGAGGAATTGCGCCCCATCATTGGTGTCAGTGGGAGGAATAGTGCCCCATTGTTGGTGTTAGTGGGAGGAATAGTGCCCCATCATCCATATCACCAGGAGCAATAGTGCCCCATTGTTGGTGTCAGTGGGAGGAATATTGGCCCATCGTCCATATCAGTGAGAGGATTAGCACTTCATAACTGTGGGAGGAAATCCCAAGGGCCAGATAAAGACATGCAAAGGCTCAGACCACTTTAAACAATGTGAGCAATTTAAATATTATGTTTTTGTTTTTTTTTTATAATGAGTTTTTATATAAGGAGTTCTGCTTTTAAAACAAGGATGTGGATGACAGCCCTGGAGCTTGCCACCCTGCCAGGATCTTTTTAGTAATTAATTGTGCCCACTCAAGCAGGGGTGCTGCAAGTCCCGAGTTGTTTTTAAAAATGTGGGGCTGTCATTATGATTCTGGCTGATCTACTGAAGAAGGTAGTCCGTCCTGTCTCAGAGAACCCCTGCTGATAATTATTATCTCTTCAGCTTACATAGATTAGTGTGATGGTCAGTAGAAGAATTCTCCTTATATTGGTGATCACTGGGAATAATGCTTCTTACATTTGTGGTCATAGTGGCAAGAATCCCCCTTACAGATAGTTAAAAAGATCATTGGTGTTGTTGGTTACTTAACTGAGAGGCAGAAATTGATAATTTCTCGAGGGAACCCTGGTTGAGAAAGGCTGGTCTGGGTTAGGATAATGATTTAAAAACGTGCCACCGCTGGTAGCTCCCATATTTTATTTTTAAAAGTTCCTTTTAATATGAAGTGGTTTGCTATCTGTTACGGAACAGCTAGATATGTCTTGGAAAGGTGTATAGAATACCAGCTCCATCGCCACACATTGTGTTCTCCTCTTGCAGGGAGAATGTTCTCTCTCTCAGATTCTGGAGATCTGTCTCTGCTGTGCCCCACCATGAGTGCATGTAGGGATCTGTTGAATCCGGAAGGTGCTAAGAGAAAAGCTGTCCCTTGTAAATACAGAAGGATTCTGTGTTTACAAGTGACAGCAGTGATTGGGAGCGGAGGGTGAGAGCCGTAGGTCGCTAGGTGGAGTTCTGCTGATTTCCGGCTGCAAAACTGGTTGCGAGGGCAACATGACAAGGCCTGGAGGGCCGGATTCGGCCCTTAGGGCTTGTGTTTGACATACGTATATACCCGAGTTTTTCAGCACATTTTTCAGGCTGAAACCCCCCCTCGGCTTATACTCGAGTGAGGGTGCCCATCTGCAGCTGTACCTTTGATTACTAAAACAGCGGGTGTCTCCCGCTGTGTCATGTAGTCTGTTTGGTGGCCGTCCATTGTAACAAAGACCCGCCTCCTCCTCGTCCGTGATAGACAGAACACTGGTACAATGCTGGGAAACTGTATCAGTGTTCCGTCTATCACGAATGAGGAGGAGGCAAGGACACAGCGGGAGACACCCGCTGTTTTAGTTATCAAAGTTACAGCTGGAGATGGGCACAATGAGGCTGCAAACGGGCAGTGAGGCTGCAAATGGGCACAGTGAGGCTGCCGATGGGCACAATGAAATGGGCACAGTGAGGCTGAAGATGAGCACAGTGATGCTGCAGATAGGCACAGTAAGGCTGCAGATGGGCACTGATGATACAGGTGGGCACAGTGAGGCTGCAAATGGGCACAGTGAGGCTGCAGATGGGCACAGTGAGGCTGCAAATGGGCACAGTGAGGCTGCAGATGGGCACAGTGAGGGTGCAGATGGGCACAGTGAGGCTGTAGATGGGCATTGTTTACCCACTAGCTGCTGCATTTCCCACCCTAAGCTTATACTCGAGTCAATATGTTTGCCCAGTTTTTTGTGGTAAAATTAGGTGCCTCGGCTTATATTCGGGTCGGCCTATACTCGAGTATATACGGTATATGATCTAAGGCATTGCCTCTGACTGCTATTCTCATGGATTTGGAGATGTCACTACTGTGCTTCTCGCTGTTTTACTTGCTGGATAGGAAGGTGCCCCAGACAATCTGTAGTGCAAGGAACTTCCTACTTCATTCTTTCTGTATTTCTCCACCTCTCTTTCTGCTTCTTTTAAAGAAAATCTCTATGAAGATGGTCACCACTGCATACAGTGGAGAAACAAGGCATGGTTGGGTGGTGATGTGGACAGGATTAGTTGTATGGAGCCTACAGACAATAATGGTGTCTGTTTTCTGTGTCTGCATTGTTAAGGCATAGCTTTAACAGCGCAGGTTCTCTTTAAGCCAGACAGTACTGCCCATCAGAGCCTGGATCTACAGACAGATAAATTGAGCAGTATGTTGACACTGCTGGAAGCACCTCAGTTCCATAAAACATATTGCATATAAACGTGCTCCAGGGTAGGTAGAAAACCTTGATGTAGACCCATGTCTATATAAAACCACATGCATTCCTCTGAATGGCGTTCTAAGTTCAAAATGAAGTGTTCCACTTATGTCTCAACATAACCTCCAGCAATGGTAAGCAGTTCTTCAATCTACAAAGCTGTACGTTTCAACAAAATGAAATCTTTTCCTTTGTTGCATTCTCAGAACGAAATCTTTTATCGCCTTAACCTTTCTTACTAACTAAAAATCACTCTTATCTTAATGAAATACGAAATCCTATTTGGGAAGATAGCTTTGGATGTAGACAAAAACTCAAAAATAACCTTTAGGTGCGTAAGTCTACTTGAGGCTTCCACTTCAAAAACAGCAGCCCAACCAACCAATCAAAGCCTCTGCCCCAAAGAGAGGCTGGGGCTGCAGTAGGGTATTTTTTGTGGTTACAGCCATTTTTTAAATTAAAGCTTCACAGTCGACCATTGGACTTAAAGAGGTTGTAAACCCTCACAGTTTTTCACCTTAATGCATTCATGCATTAAAGTGGAAGTAAACTCCCCCCCTCCAATGCTGCTTTGTAAACCAGCCAGTAGGTAAAGGTATTCTTTTTTTTACCATAAAGGTTTTTATTAAAGGTAATGAAAGACATTACAGATATAATAATACAAAAGCATAAGGCTCCAACTGGAGTGCAAACAAAAGATACACATCATCAACATAGCTAACAAGGTACTTCATGCCTAAGCTATAGTCAACACTCATGGCAAGACAAGACATAGCGATCATGTTAAGACATTCTTAAATTGTGAGGTTTGTGTAGGGTAAACTCTCTGCCTGTTGGGGCTCCTTTAGAAGGGGGATAAGGAAGGGAGAGAAGATGGGGAAAAAAGAGAGGGATGGGAAAAGGGGGGAGAAGGGGAAGGGGGGGAGTGAAAGGAGGATAGAAGTTAGGAGAGAGGGTGGGATGGCCACCAGCTACCCTCCCCATCTACTCCTCTCAGTGCTATGTTTAGAATGTGAATGCCTCCCGTGTTGTCAGGACATATCTATAGCAGAGATTAGCCGCGGTTAGCTTGCTAACTATTATCTCGCACCAGGTCTTGGTATACTTGAGAATCACGGTATTTAAACCAGGTTTTCCATACCGTCGTGAAGCTGGAAATCCTATCTTGGGTGATCTAGATTAGCTCCTCTATCCCTGCAATGTGGTTAATGCGTGACTCCCATTCTTTCATTGAAGGGGTCGATGTGGAGGTAAAGGCATTCTTATGCCCAGTACACACGATCGGAAGTTCGGCCAGCAAAAGACCGATGAGAGCTTTTGGTCGGAAAATGCGACCGTGTGTATGCTCCATCTGACTTTTGCTGACGGAATTCCAGCCAGCAAAAGATTGAGAGCTTGTTCTCAATTTTTCGGTCGGAAAAAGTTACGATCGGAAATTCTGATCGCCTGTACCAATTCTGACGCGCAAAATTCCTACGCATGCTCGGAAACAATTTGACGCATGCTCGGAAGCATTGAACTTAATTTTCTCGGCTCGTCATAGTGTTGTACGTCACCACGTTCTTGACGGTCAAAAGTTCAGCGAACTTTTATGTGACCGTGTGTATGCAAGCCAAGATTGAGCGGAATTCCTTCGGAAAAACCATCCAAAATTTTTTGACGGAAATTCCGCTCGTGTGTACGCGGCATAATACATTCTGCATTATATTTCTATCATATTCCTTACTTTATTACAGCTGTTTTAAAGTTTGTGCTTCCTGTGATAAAGACAGGGCCATCTTCACCACTGTCTTCCGAGTCCTTAGTGCAATTTACTTCCGCACTTTCAGCTGCAATCTCCGCATAGACATGGGGTGTATGAATGAGACTGTAGTCTTGTGATAACTCGGCGTAGTTCCGCGGGGGAGCTGATATGACAGACATGGTGTTCTAACGGCACACTTCTTAATGGCGACGTCACTACAAAGAACAATACAGATTACAAGCCAATGGAACAAGTAAGGTGACATCTACATACAGCGACTAGCAGTGCTTTTAATGATGATTTATATGTGCAAAAGTTATGGGGGAGGGTTTACAACCACTTTAACCACTTTAATACCGGACACCTTCCCCCCTTTCCTGCCCAGGACAATTTTCAGCTTTCAGCGCTGTCACACTTTGAATGACAATTGCACGTTCATGTAGCACTGTACCCAACTAAATTTTTATTATTATTATTTTCTTCCCACAAATAGAGCTTTCTTTTGGTGGTATTTGATCACCTTTGGCGTTTTTATTTTTTGCTAAAAAAACTAAA
The DNA here is from genome assembly GCF_042186555.1 of Aquarana catesbeiana. NCBI lineage: Eukaryota > Metazoa > Chordata > Amphibia > Anura > Ranidae > Aquarana > Aquarana catesbeiana. The sequence goes on from NC_133328.1 coordinate 49,961,831, forward strand.
AAAGACCAAAATTTTTGAAAAAAAAAGTTTTTCTTTGTTTTCATTATAAAATTTTGTTTTCTCCTTCACTGACGGGCACTGATGAGGCGGCACTGATGAGGAGGTACTGATATGTAGAATTGATGGGCACTGATAGGTGGTACTGATATGAAGCACTGATGAGCACCGATAGGTGGCACTAATATGCAGCACTGATGGGCACTGATAAGCAGCACCGATGGGCACTGACAGGCAGGACTGATGGGCACTGACAGGTGGCATTGATGGGCACTGATAGACACTGATTTGCGACGCTGATGGGCACTGACAGGTGGCACTGATGGACACTAATAGATGGCACTGATGGGAAGCACTGATGATGAGGTGCTGACAGGTTTTACTGATGGGCACTGAGATGGGCACTGATTTGCACTATTGTGGGCACTGATTGGCACTTTGATGGGCACTGACATTCGTTTCTGATGGGGCACTGACTGGCAGCTGATGAGCACTTATTGGCATTATTGGTGGCACATTTGATGGGGCTGTGCTGATAATTAAAGCACAGACCCCCCCCCCCCCGATAGGGAGAGCCGCGAATCGGTTCTCCCTGTCAGCGCGAGCCGAGGAAAGCCATTTACTGGCACTTCCTGGTTCATGCTGTGATCAGCTGTGATTGGTCACAGCCAATCACGTGGTAAGGAGCCTCCATCAGAGGCTCCTTACTACGATCAAAGATGCAGTGTGTCAGAGGGACATACAGCACCAATGACCGCTGTGCTGCACGCCCCCACGGGTGCGCGCGGGCATGTTATCCTGCTGGACATCATATGATACCCTTTCAGGATAACTGAACTGAACTGCTATATGCCGGACGGGAAGTGGCTAAGGTGAAAAACCTTTTGTGTTGCAGCACCACCCCTTCCCTTTTTCTTACCTGAACCCGATCATTCCAGCAACGGGAACAAGCACAGCAGCTCCAGCCACTGCCTTGGGTCCTCATTGGATAGATTAATAGCAGCAGGAGCCATTGACACGGCAGCCGGGGGCGGGGCCGAGTCCTGCTGTCTGTGTTGTCAAGGGACGCAGCAGTAGGACTCAGGGGCGTGCCCACACGAGTGCCCCCATGAAATGCGGCTCTCTGTGGGGGCACTCGAGAAGAGGAGGAGCCAGGAGCGCCGCGGAGGTACCCCAGAAGAGGAGGATCAGGGCCACTCTGTGCAAAACCCTTGCATAGAGCAGGTAAGGATAACATGTTTGTTATTTTAAAAAAATAAAATGACGAAGCTTTACGATCACTTTAAGATCTATTTTGGTTATTCGTTTCACTTTAAAACCATTTTCTGTAAATACCATATAAATAATATATTTTGCAGTGCTATATCAAGAAACTTTAAAGTGGTTATAAACCTCTGAAATTAAAATGAACAAAGCATATCCCTCTATAGCAGTGTTTCTCAAACTTTTTTGTCTTCCGATGCACCAAAAAGATCTAAAAAATTTTGCGGCACACCTGAAAAGATTTAACAATTTTTGTGGTGAAGAACTTATTTATTTTTAAATATATATTTAATTTATAATAAAGCTGTAGTGTAGATAAAAGAGAAGAGGGGACAGGCACCTTTAAGTCTAAGACAGCGGCAGTGGCGGCTGGTGCTCAAAATATTTGGGGAGGGTACAAACAAACTGAAAAAGTTTTGAAAAAAACATCAATTGCAGCCACTATGCCATCAAATGCAGCCACTGTACCATCAAACGCAGCCACTGTGCCCATCAAACCCAGTCACTGTGCCATCAAATGCAGCCACTGTGCCCATCAAACGCAGCCACTGTGCCATCAATTGAAGCCACTGTGCCATCAAACGCAGCCACTGTGCCATCAAACACAGCCACTGTGCCATCAAATGCAGCTACTGTGCCAAACGCTGCCACTGTACTCATCAAACGCTGCCACCAAATGCAGCAACTGTGCCACCAAACACAGCTACTATGCCAAACGCTGCTACTGTGCCCATCAAATGCTGCCAGTGTGCCCATTATATGCTGCCAGTGTGCCCATCGTATGCTGCCAGTGTGCCCATCGTATGCTGCCAGTGTGCCCAACTGCCCATGATATGCTACCAGTGTGCCCATCAAACGCTGCCAGTGTGCACAACTGCCCATCAAATGCTGCCAGTGTGCCCAAGTGCCCATCATATGCTTCCAGTGTGCCCATCAAATGCTGCCAGTGTGCCCAACTACCCATCATATGCTGCCAGTGTGTCCATCAAATGTGCCAGTGTGCCCATCAAATGCTGCCAGTGCGCCCTCCGCTGACTGCCCAGCACTTACCCTGTGTCTGTGGGGTAGCGGGTGACGGCGACGAGTGGGGTCCTTCATGCGTCTCCTGCCTCCCGTTAGGCGTCCAAAAGCGGCGCCTGATGTTTCAGCCAATCAGGTGACAGGTAACAGACCCGGCACCTGACTGGTGGAGAGGCGGTACAGTGTTAGGAAAGCGATTAGTCATTCGCTTTCCTAACACAGCTGAGTGGACTGCGAGCACCAAGCAGTTCACCTATTTTGCAGCCTTACTTACCAGCTCCGCTCAGGCCATGTGTTCCACGGAGCTTCTGACGTCACTTCCGTTTTCCCTCTGGCACAGGGAAACCAGAAGTAACGTCTTAACTCGAAGAACAACACACCCGCCCGTAGTGATACTATGGGTGGAAGTTGTTCAGCACGATGGATTGCGCCACAAAGCAGGTAAAAATCCTGCAAATGAAGCGCCTCGTCTGCAATCTCGTGATTGCATTGACGTGGCACTTCCCATAGTGCACATGTGTCCGGAGCCCGAACACAGTGCACTTAAAGGAAAATTTTTAATATTTTTTTTTAAAGGGCCTTTTTTTTACAGCTGGGTGAGGCGGTACCCGTGCGCCCCCTATGGACGGGTCCCCACTGCCTCGCGATGGGTGCTGCGTGTCACGCTGTGCTCCAAAACAGACTGCCATCAATTCCTCCCACCCTGGCCCCGTGGGTGTAATGGTCACTCTGACTGCTGTTACAGCCTTTTGCTAACGGCTCCCCAAAATATCCCACGGCACACCTGCAAATCTCTAGCAGCACGCTAGTGTGTCACGGCACACAGTTTGAGAATCATTGCTCTATAGTATGTACTTGCCTCTACACAAAGCACCTAGGGGGTTATTTACAAAAGGCAAATCCACTTTGCACTGAAAGTGCACTTGGAAGTGCGGTTGCTCTAAATCTAAGGGGTAGATCTGAAATGAGTGGAAGCTCTGCTAATTTTATCATCCAATCATGTGCAAGCTAAAATGCGGTTTTTATTTTCCTTGAATGTCCCCCTTGGATCTACAGTGACTTTACTTCCAAGTGCACTTTCAGTGCACTTTTAAGTGCACTTGCAGTGCAAAGTGAATTTTCCTTTAGCCAATAACCCCCCTAGTGTCATTTCTTTCTGCTCTCATTCCTTTGCTATCTGAGTAACTTCTGACGGTATAGGTCCATACAAGCAACTCTGGGAGACCGCCCTGCCACCCTCCAGCATACAGCAGGAGATTGACTGCTTCAGCTGTGCAAGTTTCTCTATGAGACTGTGTATGAGGGGGCATCAATTCTCTCCACTCAGGTGTCAGATTACACTCAGCTCTCTGCTCTATGCTGTACAGTGTGTGATGTCAGATCCTCACCCCTAATTTCTGAAGCTAAGACATGCATTGTAAATTCTGGACTTTGAACAGCTGTAGAGGAGAGATGGTAGCAGATAAACAGGTACAACTTATGTAGGAGGATTTGTTTCATCTCTGTGTATCACCTGGGGTTACTGCTAGTCACTTCAGTGGGTATATAGAAACACAGAAAAGTCACAGCAGTAAAAAGATCAAGTGGTCCATTAAGTCTGCCCTAATACTTTCTCAGATTGGTTCTGAACTTTTCTCCTGTTAGTTTGTCATGTCTCCGTGTTCTTGATATCCATATTGAAAATACCACCCTCCTGAACCTCCGGAACCTTATTCACCCCTTTAAAGCAGTGGCGTCACTATAGGGTACAGGGGGGTGCGGACCACACCCGGGTGACACCCGCCAGAGGGGTAACACCAGGGACAGACTGAGCCGGGGGGCAGGGTGGCGATAAAAAGGCCACACTGGCCTGGCAGGGGCTCGCTGGTGTGGGCACAGAGGACACCTGCGTTGCATCAATGTCCAGGGTTCCACATGATATTATCTGCACACGTGATATTATCTGCACCTCTGTGGCAGCCGGCATCTCTCCCAGTCGGGTCGGCTGCCTGTACAAACTGCAGAGCGGATGCCTCCTCCTCCTCGGCTCAGATATTGTACACAGACAGGAGGAGGAGACGGGGAGGAGGGATACCACTGCATGAGCCGCGCTAATCAGAGGACCGCAGTGAGTTTACTATGAAATAAAACTAAAAATATGCTGTACTAATAATAAACATCAAAACATGAAAAACAGTGTGGCACGTGAACTATATAAACATATAAACATATCACATATCTTTTATCGTGTATATCAGGGGTATTGAATTTAAACTCACGAAGGTCCAGTCAGTAAGATTTTCTTCCAGCAAATGTCCGAATCATATGTTTGATTCTTAATGACACCTTTTTGCATTGGCAAACATGATGTGTTTTTACGAGTGCCAAACCACATGGTGCCACAGTACCATGCAGCTTGGTACAGCGCAACTTAAATAAAGGGTCAGGGACTTCTTTCTCTGCATATAAGGCAGCCCACTGAAATAAACAGGCTGTCTACACGCAAAAAGCAGTGCGCAATGATGTGAACCTAGCCTCAGATCCTTCACATCACAATCCTGCTATTACATCAGTATTCTCAGTCCCCCCTGCCCATCATCCCTCTCTTCACACTACAATCCTCAGCCCCCCTTTATATCATCCCCTACTTCAAATTGCAGTTCCCAGCCCCCCTTCATATCACTCCCCTTCACATTCCCGCCCCCCTCTTTATAGCACCCCTCCTTCCCACTGCAGTCCCCAGCCCCCCTTCAGTTTCCTGCCTTCACCCCCTTTATAAAACTCCCCTTTACATTTCAGTCCTCAGCCCCTTTACAGCAACTCTCTTTTACATTGCAGTCCCCAGGCTTCCTTCACATTTCTGTCCTCACCCCCTTTATAGAACCCCTCCTTCCCACTGCAGTCCCCAGCCCCCCTTCACAATCCTCTCCTCACCCCCTTTGTAGACCCCCCCCCATATCTCTCCATTCACATCCCCCCCCCCTTTTACTTCACCCCCCTTCCTCCTTAACATTACAGTTTCCAGACTCCCATCACCCCAGGCTTCACCCATTCTTCATAGCAGTGACAGAGCCCAGGGCGGAGGGCGGGAGGCACAGAAGGTCTAGTGCTAACATCAGAAGAGCAGCACAGCGATGTGCAGAGGGCGGAAGCTGACCCAGTTAACTGATTGGTTGCTAGGATGCAGGGCGGTCCTAGCAATCAGTCAGTTACCTGGGCCAGCTCCCGCCCTCGGTCCATCGCTGTGCTGCCTCCCGATGTCAGCTCTGCAAAGAAGACAGTGTTAGCAGCGGCTGAGGGGAAGACCTGGCTTCTAAATGGTGCGACTGCAGCGGGTCCAAATGGGACATTGACTCGGTCTGGATCTGGACCACAGTCCACCATTTAGTGATGCCTGGTGTATATAAATGAAAAAATGAATGTCGATAATTAATTAAACAAAATTCTTCTCCAAACAATCCACGTGAACGAATCCCATGCCTCAGTGCAATCAAGTGAAATGAAAAATAATTTAAATTTAAAAAACTGTCCTTTTAGTTTCACAAATCCTCAAAAGTGCTTGTGATGTTTTACCTTAGTGCTCCCCCATTATGTATGTAGGTATGTACTCACCTCATATCGTGTGACCTCCCATTTAAGTTTGGTCAAAAAAGATTTTTTGTCTCCTTGGACTAATGGATCGTTTCCTCCTTCTTCCCATCCAGTCAGTTTTTTTCCAGCAGTTGCTCAATATATATATATATATATATATATATATATATATATATATATATATATATATATATGAAAAAGAGGAGCTCCAATAGTGCTTATTTCTTTTAAAACCAATGCATTTATTTAAAATATATGTATCAAACTAACATTTTTCAGGTGCTCCAGTGCACTAACTATGTACAGCAAATAAATATAAATCCACAACATTACAACAGCTCCATGCTGCTCCAAAGGTAATCTCAGCATCTCACCAAACCTTCTGCCCCTCCCCTATGCATTACGTCACAGGATCACATGACTTCCTCAGGGGGAATCCAATCCCTCCAACCACTTTGCATATTATTTTATATATACTGTGATTCTGTACTTGCCAGATATTCTGTAGAAATCTCCCTCCTCTAAGTCTGGCTGCAGCCATTTTAACTGTGGGCAACTGAAGCTGCTGCCTATTCACTTCCTGGATTTACTAAGACACACAGAGGCACACCTCCAGCCCAACAGCTTTCATTGGCCCTCTTATGACTCATCCCCCCTCCCTCCTCCTGGCAAACTCTCACTAGGGTGAGAGAGAGAGCTGTGCATGATGTAAAAAACCTAGGCTAATGATTAGACAAGAAACAGGAAGTGGGCTGTATAAGGTATTTACTGGCTGAAAAAAAAATGTTTTACTATCCAAAGTTAAAACAAGGGCAGAAGATTTAATAGATGGAAAGTTGAAAAAATGACTTTAAGTTTCTGAAGTCTCTCCTGAAATGTTTTATCCCCCAGACCTATCACTAGTGGCTGGTCTCTGTTGGTACACTACTAGTGACTGGTCTCTGTTGGTACACCACTAGTGGCTGGTCTCTGTTGGTACACCACTAGTGACTGGCCTCTGTTGGTACACCACTAGTGGCTGGTCTCTGTTGGTACACTACTAGTGGCTGGTCTCTGTTGGTACACCACTAGTGGCTGGTCTCTCTTGGTACACCACTAGTGACTGGTCTCTCTTGGTACACCACTAGTGGCTGGTCTCTGTTGGTACACCATTAGTGACTGGTCTCTGTTGGTACACCACTAGTGACTGGTCACTGTTCTGAATGAACCCCATTTACAACTACACATGTTTTATCCCCCAGACCTATCACTAGTGGCTGGTCTCTGTTGGTACACTACTAGTGACTGGCCTCTGTTGGTACACCACTAGTGACTGGCCTCTGTTGGTACACCACTAGTGACTGGCCTCTGTTGGTACACCACTAGTGACTGGCCTCTGTTGGTACACCACTAGTGACTGGACTCTGTTGGTACACCACTAGTGGCTGGTCTCTGTTGGTACACCACTAGTGGCTGGTCTCTGTTGGTACACTACTAGTGGCTGGTCTCTGTTGGTACACCACTAGTGGCTGGTCTCTCTTGGTACACCACTAGTGACTGGTCTCTGTTGGTAAACCACTAGTGGCTGGTCTCTGTTGGTACACCATTAGTGACTGGTCTCTGTTGGTACACCACTAGTGACTGGTCACTGTTCTGAATGAACCCCATTTACAACTACACATGTTTTATCCCCCAGACCTATCACTAGTGGCTGGTCTCTGTTGGTACACTACTAGTGACTGGCCTCTGTTGGTACACCACTAGTGACTGGCCTCTGTTGGTACACCACTAGTGACTGGCCTCTGTTGGTACACCACTAGTGACTGGCCTCTGTTGGTACACCACTAGTGACTGGCCTCTGTTGGTACACCACTAGTGACTGGCCTCTGTTGGTACACCACTAGTGACTGGACTCTGTTGGTACACCACTAGTGACTGGACTCTGTTGGTACACCACTAGTGGCTGGTCTCTGTTGGTACACCACTAGTGGCTGGTCTCTGTTGGTACACCACTAGTGGCTGGTCTCTGTTGGTACACCACTAGTGACTGGTCTCTGTTGGTACACCACTAGTGGCTGGTCTCTGTTGGTACACCACTAGTGGCTGGTCTCTGTTGGTACACCACTAGTGACTGGTCTCTGTTCCAAATGAACCCCATTTACAACTACACATATATAAGGGTTTAGAACTTTTTAAAATGTCCTCAGGATCTTACAATGCTCCTACCACAGTCAGAAATACACAGTAAGTATAGGTTCTTGACCAGTGATATATGTACTAAAGCAGGGGCATCAGGCAGGTTCAGTGTTTTTTTTAATGTAATGTCACGGAGTCTCATTCAACCAGGAAGAGGACCAGTCCTGGAGCCTCACATAGAGTGAGTATTGAGCACCTAGAGCTGCAAAGAGTAAGGATTTGTTTAGTCTTGGGGGGGTGAATTACTCAACTTTTTCTTGCTCCTATAGCAGCTGGTGTTCCCAGTATGTGGATGGGACCAGTCCGGTCAAAAAGTTCGCTCGTGTGTATGCGGCATAAGGCAAGAAAAGTCTGTACTCTTATGCACCGATGCACTAAGGCCTTGTTCAGACTAGCAGTTGGGGGGTGGAGCATTAAAACTGTGCCGCTGAGCTGCATTTTTAGCACCCCTCCCCTTAAGCTACTGACATGCCACAGTCACGATGCTTTGCACCAGCAGTAAAATAATGGACATGTATGGATTATATTTGGAGAATAAGTCTAATGCCCCGTACACACGATAGGATTTTACGATGGAAAATGTGTGATAGGACCTTGTCGGAAATTCCGACCGTGTGTAGGCTCCATCACACATTTTCCATAGGAATTTCCGACACACAAAGTTTGAGAGCTTGCTATAAAATTTTCAACAAAATCCGTTGTCGGAAATTCCGATCGTGTGTACACAAATCCGACGCACAAAGTGCCACGCATGCTCAGAATAAATAAAGAGATGAAAGCTATTGGCTACTGCCCCGTTTATAGTCCCGACATACGTGTTTTACTTCACCGCGTTCAGAACGATCGGACTTTCCGACAACTTTGTGTGACCGTGTGTATGCAAGACAAGTTTGAGCCAACATCCGTCGGAAAAAATCCTAGGATTTTGTTGTCGGAATGTCCGATCAATGTCCGACCGTGTGTACGGGGCATACTTAGTCTAAGTCTAATTACTAAATACGATATCATGTTTGGAGTTTATTACCCTCTCTCTGTATGATGGTAATACAAACTGGAGACAACTAATATGATATTCACAGACAAGCAAGTTTCCACGACCCAGCACTGTATGGATTGAATGTCCAACCAACATGCCTTTATTGATCTTGCCTAAGCTAAGTGCTTTAAATAGCAGCATAAACCGCAGTGACATATTACTATGCATGCAACGTTACCTAGAAATGTATTTATAATATCTCCTAAATGGCACAGCTCGCATGGTTATAATTCATGAATATTTCATCTATAATCGTAATCATAGTAAATATAAAAGAGATTATGGAGATGCAGTCACACATTGATCACATTTCATAATATTTTAGTATCATTTCCTAGTTCCTCCTATTAGCGTCAGCAGTAAACTAAAGTTTAATCATAGCAATGTTTATCAATTTTGTTATATTATTCCCTTATTATTCTTATAGCTACTGTATAATATCAAATTCTAGCTAAGTACCTCTACATTTTTTTCAAAAGTACACCCAGAATCCTGTATATTTATTGCAGGAACTTCAGCCCCCTTTATCATGGCTCGTTCCTCTCCACCAGTGGCACCATTGTTTGCATGCGCAGATGGGGCCTGGAGGAGCCCTGTGGCTCATCTGTGCACATATGGAGCTGGACTCACGCATGTGCAGGAACAGAGGTCCAGGACCTTTCAGCGCCTTGCACACCGGAACCCTCACGTGAGCAGCTCTGCCAAAAGGTCTCTGCTGGATCCCGAAGTATGGCAAGAAAGAAGGAAGTGCTGTCCTGCAGCATAAGAAAAAATAAATATCCAATTGTGGTAGAGAGAGGGGGCTAGAGTCAGGTACACCCACACTGTCTTTCAGGGAGAAGGTCTGCGTCAACAACTTCAATGCAACTTACAATGTGCAACATATTTACCTGCCCTGTATGTGTACAGAAGAAAACAATAGATTTGCTGTAACCCCACCCCTAACAAACATATCCTTTATTTTCTTTTGCTCCCATTCTTGCTCTGTTTGGAGGCGGGAGATGAATAAACTGCCAATCAGCACTGTCACATGGTACGGTCACCAAGCTTACACAGGATTTTCCATAACCACTTGCTTACTGGGCCCCTTCCTGCCCAGGCCAATTTTCAGCGCTGTCACTCTTTGAATGACAATTGCGCGGTCATGCTACACGGTACCCAAATGAAATTTTGTATCATTTTTTTCCCCACAAATAGAGCTTTCTTTTGGTGGCATTTAATCATTGCTGGGTTTTTTTCTTTTTTACGAAAAAAATGGAAAAAGACCAAAAATTTTGAAAAAACAAAAAATAGTTTTATAGTTTATTTTGCAAACAGATTTTTGTTCTCCTTCATTGATGTGCGCTGATGAGGCTGCACTGATGGGCACTGATAAGCTGTACTGATGGGCACTGATAAGGCAGCACTGATGGACACTGATAGGTGGCACTGATGGGCACTGAGAGGTGGCACTGATGGCATTGATAGGTGGCACTAAAGACCACTGATAGGTGGCACTGATGGGCACAGTTAGGTGACACTGAGAGGCAGCACTGATAGGTGGCACTGATGATGATGCACTGATGGGCACTGAATGGCAGCACTGGTGGGCACTGCTAGGTGACACTGAGAGGCAGCACTGATAGATGGCACTGATGATGAGGCACTGATGGGGACTGAATGGCAGCACTGATGGGCATTGATAGGTGGCACTGGTGGGCACTGATTGGCGGCATTGCTATGCACTGGCAGGTGGCACTGGTGGGCACAGATACTCGGGTGATATCACACCGACTTCAGGGACGCTGTCCCTCTGACATAAGCTGGTGGTCGTCTTTTTTTTTTTTTTTGCTCGTGCTATCAGCTGATCACGTGGTAAGGGGCCGGGATCTGATCTGTGATCAGCCGAGTCTCATTGATTCTGTGATCACAGGGGGCACGCAGGCAGCTCATGCACGAGAGGACATCATATGACAGCCTCCCGGCAATTAAGGCCCGCACTGTAGCCATTATTCGGCTATAGCACGGGCGCCAACTGGTTAATCTCCTGGCAGCTGAGCAGAGGGAGCCAAAAGGAAGGTAAGTATATTTGTGTGGTGAACAAACAAATGGCCCCTGACCCCACCTATAACTGGCCTTCACAGCAAGGGGCACATGGAAGGGCAACGCATACAAAACAAAACCAGAGAAAATTCCCAGCTCAACTTGCCAACCAGTCTACTGCCAACCAAATTATCCCGTCTAACAGTTTGCATTAAAAACAGGGGTTTAGTTAGCACACATTTGCAAATACATGCGTAAGCTGCAGATCCACTTCATGGCACCCTGTATTACCTGCAGTCCTAACTCTTTTAAATTTATGACACTGACACTATTCAAAAAAATAATTCCTGTCCAGAAAATACTGACCATGACCTTTGACCCTGACCTTTACCTTGGACCCTGACCTTGACCCAAACACTAATGCCCCGTACACACGGTCGGACTTTGTTCGGACATTCCGACAACAAAATCCTAGGATTTTTTCCGACGGATGTTGGCTCAAACTTGTCTTGCATACACACGGTCACAAAAAGTTGTCGGAAAATCCGATCGTTCTAAACGCGGTGGCGTAAAACACGTACGTCGGGACTATAAACGGGGCAGTGGCCAATAGCTTTCATCTCTTTATTTATTCTGAGCATGCGTGGCACTTTGTCCGTCGGATTTGTGTACACACGATCGGAATTTCCGACAACGGATTTTGTTGTCGGAAAATTTTATCTCCTGCTCTCCAACTTTGTGTGTCGGAAAATCCAATGGAAAATGTCCGATGAAGCCCACACACGGTCGGAATTTCCGACAACACGCTCCGATCGGACATTTTCCATCGGAAAATCCGACCGTGTGTACGGGGCATAACTCTGGCACTGACTTAGATCAAACCTTGATCTAGGTTTTTTTTTTTTTTTTAAATTATTATTATTTATTTATTCTTCTTCACACACTTTTTTTGTTCTATCTCTGCAAGGACAGAGCGTGATACAATGTATCTCTCTCGTCTATTCACAAAGACAGAAAACACTGCGACTGATCATTGTGATAGCCAATCAGAGGCTATCAAAGCGATCAGGTGACCCGGAACCAACCGTATCGTTAGAACAGGGCCCTGGTCTCTGTGCTGGGAGCGCGCCATGCACAAAGGGAGGTACACAAATATGCAGCCTTACGAAAGAAAGTCAAGTCCAATGGGGCCAAATATTTGCGTACTGTTGGGGTGAAGAGGTTAAACACATGCTCAGTAATTTGTATGGAATATACCCCCCTCCCCCAGTAATGATAGATCCCCCCCACCAACAATAACAACAATGAACCCTTGTAGCAAAATATTGCCCCAGGAATAATAGACCCCCGGCAGCAATAACAGATCTTCCAGAAGCCAGCAACAATAGACTTTCCTGTAGCCAGGAATAGATCCCTTCCTCAACAGTAGATACCTTCCAGCAACAATTGACCCCACCCCACCAGCCGCACTCCTACCAACCCCCCCCCCCGAAGCAATAGTTCCCCCAGCAGCAATGAACCCCTGCAACAAAATATCACCCCAGCAACAATACATCCCGGCAGCAACAAGAGATCTCCCAGCAGCCAGCATCAGTAGACTCTCAAAACAGCCATGACCCCAACAGTGGATCCCTTCCAGCAACAATTGACCCCCCCAGCAACATAAGCCCCCTCCCCAGCAACAATAAATCCCCACCAGCTACAATAGACTGTCTCGCAAAAATAGATCCTCTCCAGCAACAATAGATCCCCCAGCAACCAGCAGCAATAGACCCTCCAGCACACGCCAGCACCCTTTGCTGTTACATACATTCAGGCTGGGTTCACACTGGTGCGACACGACAGCCGTCCTACTTTGGATCCGACTTTGCCCTGCGACATGAAGCCGGCATGTGTCCGACTTTCAATGAACGGGGATCCGACTTGGATCCCCGCCAATGCCGGCACTGTGTTTGGTATGAATCTTTAGGGGGGAACTCCGCGCCAAATTTTAAATAAAAAACCGGCATGGGTTCCCCCTCCAGAGGCATACCAGGCCCTTGGGTCTGGTATGGACCTTGAGGGGAACCCCCTACGCCGAAAAAACGACGTGGGGGGTCGCCCCCAATCCATACCAGACCCTTATCCGAGCACGCAGCCCGGCCGGACAGGAATGGGGGTGGGGACGAGCGAGCGCCCCCCCCCCTCCTGAACCGTACCAGGCCGCATGCCCTCAACATGGGGGGTGGTGCCTTGGGGGAGGGGGGCGCGCTGCGGCCCCCCCACCCCAGAGCACCTTGTCCCCATGTCGATGAGGACAAGGGCCTCTTCCCGACAACCCTGGCCGTTGGTTGTCGGGGTCTGCGGGCGGGGGGCTTATCGGAATCCGGGAGCCCCCTTTAATAAGGGAGCCCCCAGATCCCGGCCCCCCACCCTATGTGAATGAGTATGGGGTACAGCGTACCCCTACCCATTCACCTAGGAAAAAAGTGTCAATTTAAAAAAAAACACTACACAGATTTTTAAAGCATTTTATTAGACAGCTCCGGGGGTCTTCTTCCGACTTCGGGGGTCTCTCCGGTTCTTCTCCACGCTCTCCGGATCTTCTGCCGGGCTCCTCCGCTCTCTTCTGCTCTTTTGCCGCTCTTTTGCTAAAGCGGAGGAGCCCGGTCTTCAATCTTCTGCCTTCTGCCTTCTGCCCTCTTCTCCTGATGTTGACACGACGCTCTCTGGGGCTAGAATGCTCTCTGTGCGCGCTGCTCTGACTTATATAGGCGGTGACCCCGCCCCCTTATGCCGTCACAGTCCCTGGGCATGCTGGGACTGTGACGTTTTAGGGGGCGTGGTCATCACCCGATGACCACGCCCCCTAAAACGTCACAGTCCCAGCATGCCCAGGGACTGTGACGGCATAAGGGGGCGGGGTCACCGCCTATATAAGTCAGAGCAGCGCGCACAGAGAGCATTCTAGCCCCAGAGAGCGTCGTGTCAACATCAGGAGAAGAGGGCAGAAGGCAGAAGGCAGAAGATTGAAGACCGGGCTCCTCCGCTTTAGCAAAAGAGCGGCAAAAGAGCAGAAGAGAGCGGAGGAGCCCGGCAGAAGATCCGGAGAGCGTGGAGAAGAACCGGAGAGACCCCCGAAGTCGGAAGAAGACCCCCGGAGCTGTCTAATAAAATGCTTTAAAAATCTGTGTAGTGTTTTTTTTTTAAATTGACACTTTTTCCCTAGGTGAATGGGTAGGGGTACGCTGTACCCCATACTCATTCACATAGGGTGGGGGGCCGGGATCTGGGGGCTCCCTTATTAAAGGGGGCTCCCGGATTCCGATAAGCCCCCCGCCCGTAGACCCCGACAACCAACGGCCAGGGTTGTCGGGAAGAGGCCCTTGTCCTCATCAACATGGGGACAAGGTGCTTTGGGGTGGGGGGGCCGCAGCGCGCCCCCTCCCCCAAAGCACCAACCCCCCCATGTTGAGGGCATGCGGCCTGGTACGGCTCAGGAGGGGGGGGGGCGCTCGCTCGTCCCCACCCCCATTCCTGTCCGGCCGGGCTGCGTGCTCGGATAAGGGTCTGGTATGGATTGGGGGGGACCCCCACGCCGTTTTTATCGGCGTAGAGGGTTCCCCTCAAGGTCCATACCAGACCCAAGGGCCTGGTATGCCCCTGGAGGGGGAACCCATGCCGGTTTTTTATTTAAAATTTGGCGCGGAGTTCCCCCTCAAGAACATCTGAGCACAAGTCGCGTGCCAAAGTCGGATCATGCAAGACGGCAATCCGACTTTGATCCGACTTCAATGATAGTCAATAGACTGAAGTAGGATCAAAGTCGGACCAAAGTAGTACAGGGAGCATTTCTAAAGTCGGAACGACTTGTGTCGGACCAGTTAGGACGGCTCCCATAGGGAAACATTAAATTTCACACGTCATGCGACATGAGCTCCCAATGTCGGAGCGTTTGTCGGACCAGTGTGAACCCAGCCTCAGTGCTGGAGGTGCCAAATCTGCGCTCCCCTGTTCTCTGAATAGGCACCCCCACTAAGCGACCTCTGTGGTTACAATGCAGCAGGGTCCCAGAAGTGAGGATCACTGTAGTAGCAGCGGCTACTACAATGTTTCTTTGTATCTACGGGGATTGGTCAGGTTTGGAATATGTATAATTACATTGGTCCAAGCAGGTCCAGCCATACCTGGAGTTTAACTGTAAATGATTCAGCGATCGACTTGGGTTCAACCAGTATGTTGGATTTTTAGGATGCGACTATTGCCAGTGGCTTTAACCACTAGAAATAATCACTGTGTGTTCTCCTGGCAGGGGGGAATCAAGCGATTTTCTTTCCTTAGACTTGCAGTTGGAGGTGGTAAAAACACATGGTCAAGCCACATTTTTTCTGCCTCCCCTTACCCTCCAAGGCAGCAGACGGAGGTGTTCACATAACAAGACCGAAATGCTTTGGTTCCCACTTGCAGCAAAAATGTCCTCTGTCACATTTGGTGGGCACTGTCACCACTGTCTGTGACCCATTTAAGAGAAAGGGACTGCGACACAATGCATGCAGTTGCGGCACGGTAGTGCAGCATTTCAGTAGTTAAAAAAGCCGATAAGAAGGCAACATAGCACCTCCTCACCTCTTGACAAATATCTATAAAAAGTGATCCAACCATATATTACTTTTCAGAGGAGAGACAATCTTGCCACACATCTAAACCTAGACTTAGGCAAGCCATAAATGATATGATTTTTATTCCTGCAACCACAAGTTGCAGGAAAGAAAATCACTTGATTCCCCCATTAACACTGTCAGTGTCGGTGGGGAAATCCCACCAGCAGCATTATTGTGTTCTGCTTCTGCTATAGCTGTAGGCAGTGATCACATGAAAAAAATCTGACAGGCTGGTCGTACTGAATTCCGATCGATGGATCAACTTCAGTACAACCAGCGTCCCTACAGCTGGATCGAATCTGGGCCGGCCCCTGCTGAACTGGCTGAGATTTGATCCACCTATGGCTAGCTTTACTCCTACTGTACACCTATTGTTGTAACCAATGCTGGCCATACATGGATTGAAATTCACCTAGTTCAGCAGGGACCGGGTGAATTCTGATCCATGTATGGGCATTCAGCCTGTTGGGTTTTTCCAGATCGATCAGTGTCACTGGCTATTGCCAGCAGCACTGATCATTGTATTCTGATGTCGAGGTAGGCTCCCCGCAGTCAGAACACAAAGCACAGTGAATGTGTAGATTAAAGGGGTTGTAAACCCTCGTGTTTTTTCACCTTAATTAATCCTATGCATTAAGGTGAAAAAACACGTGTCAGTGACCCCCCCCCCCAGCCCCCCCGTTTTACTTACCTGAGCCCTGGAACTTGACCCAACAGGGATGCGCTCTCTCTCTGCCCAGGGTTGTCGGCTCTTGATTGGATAGATTGATAGCAGCGCAGCCATGGGCTCTCACTGCTGTCAATCAAATCCAATGACGCGGGCGCTGGGGGCGGGGCCCCCTTTGTTTTTGCAAAGCTGTCACTGTATTTGCTTTAAATACTTTGGGGCCGGGAGCAGATACTGCTCTGTGCGGTAATGTCTATTTTAAATGGACTGTCAATGTACCCAAATCAAAAACCACATCTGACTCTTTATAAAGACTACAATAATAGTAATGCAGTACTGAGCGTCAGGTATGTTGCCTTAGTGCGTTGGGGGGGCATTTAAAATGAAAGGCACCCTAACGCACCAATACATGTAACGTGCGTTACTGAACTATTCCATAATTCGTGTCTTACCACAGCAATACCATTCTGAAGCTTCCTTCCAACCACTTTGCATATTATTTTATATATACTGTGATTCTGTACTTGCCAAGGAGAGAGAAAGTCTGGCTGCATCCATTTTAACTGTGGGTAGCTGAAGCTGCTGCCTGTTCACTTCCTGGATTTACACAGACACACAGAGGCACTTCTCCAGCTCTGCTGCTCTCAATGGCCCTCTTATGACTCATCCCCCCTCCCTTCCTGGCAAACTCTCACTAGAATGAGAGAGAGCTGTGCATGATGTCATAAACCTAGGCTTTTTCCCAGACAAGAAACAGGAAGTGGGCTGTATAAGGTATTTACTGGCAGAAAAAAAAATGTTTTACTGTCCAAAGTTAAAACAACAAGGGCAGAAGATTTAATAGATGGAAAGATGAAAAAATGACTAAAGGTCCGCTTTAAGCTGAATTCCAGGCAGATATACAAGGCACAAAATAATGCAGCTGTGTAATCAATAATACATCATTCAGGCTGGGTTCACACCGCCGCACGGAGCGGCTCCCAGCAGGAGTCCGGTGCGTCCCCATTTACCATTTAAGATCTGATTTCAGCCCGAATTTTTGGCTGAATTCAGTCCTGAAATGGACCAGAAGTCGCACAGGACTCCTGTGCAATTCGCACCGGAGCCGCTCCGGAGCTGTGTGAACCGTCTCCATAAAGAGCCGGTCACAATCTCCTGACATGCGAATTGGATGCAAGGAGAGCCACGTCCAACTCGCAACAGTGTGAACCCAGCCTTAATGTGTTTTTATATAAGTGCCTACATTTATGTGGTTTTAGCTTCTTACGATCTGTACATCAGAGCACAGAGAGGTGGAAGGAGAAGCAGCACAAGGAGCCACACAGGTGTACTGCAGTGCATGCTGATAGGAGAATAGAGCAGAGTGAAAGAGATGAGCTCATCAGTGTGCTGCTTCTCCTTTCACTGTCCAGTCACAGGCTGGGGAGTGGGAAGGAGACCTACAAGTGAAAGTGAAACTGCAGCAGAGAGACATCAGCCCCCCACCCTTACCAGGCAGTGCTGCGCTATGTGGCAGAGCTGTGTAAATTTCAAAACTGTATTGACAGAAAGACAAATCATTTGTCGGTTAAAACAGCTCTCGTATATATATTTTATCTGTGTATTTTGTTTTTTCCCTGGAGTTTAGTAAAAACAAATGTAGGAAAAATAGTAAGATGCAGTGTCAGACCAGATCAAACTATATTTAATACAGAAGAATGTTCACGTCTATGAATATTTTTTTCCAACCTCTATTTTGGGACTGTATAATGGCGACCCCACACACACACACACATAATATATATATTTATAGATCTATCCATAGCGATGAAAGGTGCACTTTACAGCTCATCTCTGCTCTCTGTAAGTAAACAACATTGGAGGATCACGATAAGATCTAAACGCTTAAAGGTGATAAAGATGCAAACATTACAGGACGTCCAGACTTGCAGGTACAAATGGCTGCCCTCAGGCCCTGACACCGTTCTCCGGGTATCTAGACAGTTGTATTCTGCAAACATTCATATTTAGCCCACAGATAGGGGTGGGGGAGGGGCACTTAAAACACATCCGGTGGTAGTATCAGTAGTAAAAACAATAAAAGGTTCCCCAACATGTCCAATCACTCCCATAGACATTGGACTGTCTAAAGTTTATCACCAAATTAGGAGGTACCCAGTAGACTTCAATTATGTTGTAAATTATCAATGCTTTTACCATAAAAACGGTAATAGTTTATTTTTATCAATTAACAAAATGGAAAATCCAAATCAAATCAATATTTGGTGTGACCACCATTTGCCTTCAAGCCACCATTAATTCTTCTAGGTACACTTGAACACAGTTTTTGAAGGAACTTGGCAGGTAGGTTGTCCCAAAAGTCTTGGAGAACTAACCACAGATCTTCTGTGGATGTAGGCTGCCTCAAATCCTTCTGTCTCGTCATGTAATCCCAGACCGACTCCATCAAGGAGGCGTGTGATCGGCCCCAAATGTATTCTACAGCAGGACAACGATCCCAAACATGCAGCCAATGTCATTAAGAACTATCTTCAGTGTAAAGAAGAACAAGGAGTCCTGGAAGTGATGGTTTGGCCCCCACAGATCCCTGATTATGGAGTCTGTCTGGGATTACACGAAGAGACAGAAGAATCTGAGGCAGCCTACATCCACAGGAGGTTTGTGGTTAGTTCTCCAAAATGTCTGGGACAACCTACTTGCCAAGTTCCTTCAAAAACTGTGTTCAAGTGTACCTAGAAGAATTGATGCTGTTTTGAAGGTAAAGGGTGGTCACATCAAATATTGATTAGATTTGGATTTCTCTTCTGTTCATTTACTTTCCATTTTGATAATTGATAAAAATAAACTATTATTACTTTTATTTCTGAAAATGTTCTTCATTTAAAAGTTAATTTATTTCAATAATTCAATTCAAAATTTGAAACTCATATATTACATAGATTCATTACACACAGAGTGATATATTGAAAGAGAGTAGTAAAAAGTATGTCCATGTACAGTATAGTATGCACTCAATACTTGGTCGGGGCTCCTATTGCATGAATTACTGCATCAATGCGGCGTGGCATGGAGGTGATCAGCCTGTGGCACTGCTGAGGTGTTATGGAAGCCCAGGTTGCTTTGATAGTGGCCTTCTGCTCATCTGCATTGTTGGGTCTGGTGTCTCTCATCTTCCTTTTGACAATACCCCACAGATTCTCTATGGGGTTTAGGTCAGGCAAGTTTGGAAACTGCTGGTGTTGGTCCACTGTGTTTTATCAAATCCAAAGTCAGAGCAGCCCTCTACCAGGAAATTGTAGAGCACTTCATGCTTCCCTCTGCTGACCAGCTTTATGGAGATGCTGATATAATTTTCCAGCAGGACTTGGCACCTGCCCACACTGCCAAAAGTACCAATACCTGGTTTAATGATCATGGTATCACTGTGCTTGACTGGCCAGCAAATTTGTCTGACCTAAACCCCATAGAGAATCTGTGGGGTATTGTCAAGAGGAAGATGAGACACGCCATACCCAACAATGCAGAAGAGCTAAAGCAACCTGGTCTTCCATACCACCTCAGCAGTGCCATAGGCTGAGTACTATGCCACGCCATATTGATGCAGTAATACATGCAAAAGGAGCCCTGACCAAGTATTGAGTGCATACTATAATGTACATGGAAACACTTTTCAGTAAGCCAACATTTCTGTATTAAAAATCCTTTTTTTTATTGGTCTTATGTAATATTCTGATTTTCTGACACACTGAATTTTGAGTTTTTACTAGCTGTAAGACATATTCATCAAAATTAAAAGAAAGAAATGCTTGAAATATATCACTCTGTGTGTAATGCATCTATATATAAAATATATGAGTTTCACTTTTTGAATTCAATTACTGAAATAAATTAACTTTTTGATTAATATTCTAATTTTATGAGACACACCTGTATATACAGTATACACATACAAAGCAGCAGCTAGTTTGTGGTGTGGTTCGGTCTGATCAGTCCAGTGATCATGCCCTGATCTTGCCAATTCACACTGTTCCTTGTTTTTTTTTTCAAATGTTGCTGAGATGTTACACAGACATCTCGTAAAATTCAATTGCTGGCCATGTGGTGCGAGGCAGTGGATTGCATCACAATGTGATTGATTTAGACCTCATGCACACGAGACGCTGGTGCAAACTCTGCTGAACACAGGTTTTTAAAAGCTGAAACCAGCTTTTAGAAATGCCCGTTTTGCCGAGTTTGCATGCCGCATTTAGCCGGGTTATATTGTTAGTCCAACTGTGTTAGCACTCCAAATTTGGGGTTCCTAGCACCAAATGGCCCCGGGATATGGGGCCCCAAAGTCGGGTCGCAAAATGTCAAGCACTTCTGCAGCAGAGAATGACATTTTGTGGCCTGACATTGTCCATGTACACAGTCTCGTTTTTTGGCGTTTTTAGGCAGTTGCGTTTAACCTCGTTTTTCCAGAAGCAAAAAAATGGGTTCAGACGCAAAAGTTTTCTAAGTTTCAGATGCCAAACGTTTGCGTTTATAAGTGTTTTTTACAGCCTGACTTTGGGGCCCCATATCTCGGGGCCACTTTGTGCTAGGAACCCCACATTTGGATATGTTGTAGTGCTACTTCCACTGTGTTTGCATAACCAATTTGGGGTTCCTAGCACCAATTTCCCCCGAGATATGGGGCCCCAAAGTCAGGCTGTAAAAAACACTTATAAACGCAAACGCGGCTAAACGAGGTACTGGCGTTTAGCCGCGTTTGGCATCTGAAACGTAGAAAACTTTTGCGTCTGAACCCATTTTTTTGCTTCTGGAAAAACGAGGTTAAACGCAACTGCCTAAAAACGCCAAAAAACGAGACTGTGTACATGGACACATAGGATAACATTGAATGAGTTCAGGGGCAGTTGAAAAAAGTGTCCAACTGCCTCTGAACACGAGTTTAACAGCGTCTCGTGTGCATGAGGCCTTACTATAGGCAAACAGACTGTGCACTTTGCAGGTGAAGCTTTACTTGGCAAAGAATACCCAATTGCATGTAAGGAAAATTAAAAAGACTACATTTTTGCTCGTACATACAGTGGCTTGCGAAAGTATTTGGCCCCCTTGAACTTTTCAACCTTTTGCCACATTTCAGGCTTCAACCATAAAGATATAACATTTTTATTTTTTGTGAAGAATCACCAACAAGTGGGACACAATTGTGAAGTGGAACGAAATCTTTTGGATTTTTGAAACTTTTTTAACTAATAAAAAAATGAAAAGTGGGGCGTGCAAAATTATTCGGCCCCCTTGCGTTAATACTTTGTAGAGCCACCTTTTGCTGCGATTACAGCTGCAAGTCGCTTGGGGTATGTCTCTATCAGTTTTCCACATCGAGAGACTGAAATTCTTGCCCATTCTTCCTTGCAAAACAGCTCGAGCTCAGTGAGGTTGGATGGAGAGCGTTTGTGAACAGCAGTTTTCAGCTCTTTCCACAGATTCTCGATTGGATTCAGGTCTGGACTTTGACTTGGCCATTCTAACACCTGGATACGTTTATTTGTGAATCATTCCTTTGTAGATTTTGCTGTATGTTTGGGATCATTGTCTTGTTGGAAGATAAATCTCCGTCCCAGTTTCAGGTCTTTTGCAGACTCCAACAGGTTTTCATCCAGAATGGTCCTGTATTTGGCTGCATCCATCTTCCCCTCAATTTTAACCATCTTCCCTGTCCCTGCTGAAGAAAAGCAGGCCCAAACCATGATGCTGCCACCACCATGTTTGATAGTGGGGATGGTGTGTTGAGTGTGATGAGCTGTGTTGCTTTTACGCCAAACATATCGTTTTGCATTGTGGCCAAAAAGTTCGATTTTGGTTTCATCGGACCAGAGCACCTTCTTCCACATGTTTGGTGTGTCTCCCAGGTGGCTTGTGGCAAACTTTAGACAAGACTTTTTATGGATATCTTTGAGAAATGTCTTTCTTCTTGCCACTCTTCCATAAAGGCCAGATTTGTGCAGTGTACGACTGATTGTTGTCCTATGGACAGACTCTCCCACCTCAGCTGTAGTTCTCTGCAGTTCATCCAGAGTGATCATGGGCCTCTTGGCTGCATCTCTGATCAGTCTTCTCCTTGTCTGAGCTGAAAGTTTAGAGGGACAGCCAGGTCTTGGTAGATTTGCAGTGGTCTGATACTCCTTCCATTTCAAAATGATCGCTTGCACAGTGCTCCTTGGGATGTTTAAAGCTTGGGAAATCTTTTTGTATCCAAATCCGGCTTTAAACTTCTCCATAACAGTATTACGGACCTGCCTGGTGTGTTCCTTGGTCTTCATGATGCTCTCTTTCAACAGAACCCTGAGACTTATCACAGAGCAGGTGCATTTTATACAGAGACTTGATTACACACAGGTGGATTCTATTTATCACCATCAGTCATTTAGGACAACATTGGATCATTCAGAGATCCTCGCTGAACTTCTGGAGTGAGTTTGCTGCACTGAAAGTAAAGGGGCCGAATAATTTTGCACGCACCACTTTTCAGTTTTTTAATTGCTAAAAAAAGTTTAAAATATCCAATAGATTTCGTTCCACTTCACAATTGTGTCCCACTTGTTGGTGATTCTTCACAAAAAATTTAAATTTTATATCTTTATGTTTGAAGCCTGAAATGTGGCAAAAGGTTGAAAAGTTCAAGGGGGCCGAATACTTTCGCAAGCCACTGTAATTAGATGGAAGTCAGCAAAGCTTCCCTTCCTTTGCTTGCAAGATGCGCGGCCTTTAATAAATCAATAAATAAATGCCTTTAATAAATCAACCCCATTGTATTGCATACATACTTTCTTTTCAACAAACAATACCCTCGCCTGATGAGGTTGCATGCAGACGACGAAACGCACCGGGAGGGTCTTCCAGTGACGTCGCTTTGGCATGTTGAATGCAAATCGGCTTTCCTAGTTTCAATTTCTTTGGCTGGAGTTAAAAAGCATCCATGTAAGTGCAATACAATTTTATTAAAAAAAAAAAATCATAAAATTACTACACTATAGTAGAGGCTTCCCCATTCTCTCTCTCAATGCTTCAGATGTTTGGCATTAACGAGTGTTTTTAAAGGGATGGAAACATTTCCACAGACCTTAACCACTTGCCGACCGCCTAACTGTAAATTACTAGCTGCCATAACCCCAGTATTTTTTTTTTAGTTAGGTGGTTGGGTTTAAGATAAAAGTGATTCCAGCGGTGGATTTGCCATGGGATCACTTTTATAGGTGGCGGGAGAGGTGCCCCCCACCGCCGCTTCCCACTGGTTTCCAAGCTTACCGGAGCCGTCAGTAAGCCCGGAACTAATCCGGTGTAACCGATGGTTAGGCAGGAAGTTGAGTGAGGGCAAGATAGTCCCCATAGGCTCTATGCCCTTGGAGAACCAGAGCGACCTCCGACGCCACATCTGGTCCTCGGGCAGATAGACAGGGATTTTTTTTTTTCTTAAAGTCAAAATTACTTTTTTTTTCCTTTTAAAGGTAAATGAGAGATCTGGGGTCTTTTTGACCTCAGATCTCTCAATAAAGAGGACCTGTCATGCTTTTTTCTATTACAAGGGATGTTTACATTCCTTGTAATAGGAATAAAAATGATAGAAAAAAAAATGGGACAGTGTAAAAATAAAAAATAAAAAGTAAAATAAATAATAAAAAATATGTAAAGCGATCCATCCCTCCGTGCTCACGCAGGAAGCGAACGTATATTTAAGTCGCAACTGCTTATGTAAACGGTGTTCAAACCACACACAAGGTTTCTCCGCGATCGTTCGAGCAAGAGCAAAAATTCTAGCACAAGACCTCCTCTGTAACTCTAAACAGGTAAACTGTAAAATTTTTTAAAGCGTCTCCTACAGAGATTTTTAAGTACCGTAATTTGTTGCCAGTCCATGAGCGTGCACAATATGTTAGGTATCTATTTACTCGGCGTAACATCATCTTTAAAATTATACAAAAAAATTGGGCTAACTTTATGTTTTCTTGGGTTTTTTTTATTCATTAACCACTTCCCACCCGGCCTATAGCGGATAGACGGCTGGGCGGTGGTTGCATTATCCTGATTGGACGGCATATGATGTCCAGCAGGATAATCCCTAGCCCGCCCGCGGGGGGCGCGCAGCATGGTGATCGGGGGCGGGATGTGTCCCTCAGACACAGAGCTTTCCCCGTTCGCGGTAAACAGCCAATGAAATCACAGCCAATCACATGTGACAGGAGACTCGGAGGCGCGCATGAAGCGTAAGTGGCCGGCATTGAAGTGCTTAAAGTGTATTTTTTCCAACACAGATCACAACGGGGACATTTTGTTGGTTTGTTAACTATTACGAATAAAGTCCTGCAGCTCACAACAACCAATCACATCACCATTCCTCCGTTTAGAGCAGCCTAGACAATACTGTAAAAGGTGAATTCCGATGTGGCTCTTGTGGGTTCTGTGGCTCTTTGCCTGATCCCATGAACCTGCCTGTAGGCATTGAGATAACCCAGACACTGATCTATAGTGAAATCATATTTTCTCTTCTTTAATAAGGCAGAGAGCACAGCCGCAATGATAAGCTGTAACCCAGAGCAAACACTCATAAATCTCAGCAGTCAGAGGCAGATAAATATTTATATTTAAAAATTCAGACTAAATAAGGTTTCCCTGGAGCAGAGAAGGAAATACAAGTCCACGGCAAAGTATTGATTATTCTCACATCTTGGAAATATTGGAAATTCACAATATTTTTTTTTTTTTGGAGCATCCCAAATAGTGGGGGATTTTTTGATAATGACTCAGATGGTTGCCTGTCCAAGAATTGATTCCATTTCTATCGTAAATGATTCCCAATTCCTATATATCAGGAATATGCAATTAGTGGACCTCCAGCTGTTGCAGAACTACAAGTCCCATAAGGCATAGCAAGACTCTGACAGCCATAAGCATGACACCCAAAGGCAGAGGCATGATGGGACTTGTAGTTTTGCAACAGCTGGAGGTCCGCCAATTGCATATCCCTGCTATATATTATAATGGCTGAAATAGGTCCAGAGTTCATTTCAAGTGTGCTATTTGCATTTGGAATGCATTTGACATCAACAGATTCCAAATGCAAATAGCACACTTGAAATTAACTCTGGACCTTTTATCTTCTCCTTGTAAATGGGATAATGAGGGAATAACACACACCTGGCCATGGAACAGCTGAGCAGTCAATTGTCCCATTACTTTTGGTCCCTTAAAAAGTGGGAGGCACATATAAAAAATGTTGTAATTCCTAAACCGTTCACCTGATTTGGATGTAAATACCCTCAAATTAAAGCTGAAAGTCTGCAGTTAAAGCACATGTTGTTCATTTCATTTCAAATCCATTGTGGTGGTGTATAGAGCCAAAAAGATTAGAATTGTGTCGATGTCCCAATATTTATGGACCTGACTGTATAACTAATAAAGCACCAATGCCAGATCATACAATGATTGTCAGCTCTTCAGCTGGGTGTTTAGCCCCTGTGCATCAAAACCTGGCATTGTTGTGTGCATGGGAGGCACATGTACAACATCCAGCCCTACTGCCAGCAGCCTGTCACAAATCTGTAAGAAGCTGAAATATGCAGCGACCGGCTCCCGGACTGCACTCTGCACTTCTCCTCCAACCCCCCCCCCCCCCCCCCCCCCCCCCGGTTGCTGAAAACACAGGGATTTGATGCACAGAAGATAAAGGGCCTGGGGGCTGGCTCACACCAGATACAGTCCAGCGCAATTTTATTCTGCATTAAAAACACATGGACAGTGTTTAACCACTTAACGTCCGGAAGATTTATCCCCCTTCATGACCAGGCCATTTTTTGCAATATAGCACTGCGTTACTGGCAATTGCGCGATCATGCAACGCTGTATATAAATTAAAATTGATGTCATTTTTTTTCCCCACAAATAGAGTTTTCTTTTGGTGGTATTTGATCACCTCTTGGGGTTTTCTTTTTTTTTTTGAGCTATAAACAAAAGAAGACCAACAATTTTGGAAAAAAAAAAAAAAAAAAACAATATTTTTTACTTTCTGCCAAAAAACACATCCAATTAAAACATTTAAAAAAATCAAAGTTCTTCATAAATTTAGGCCAATATGTATTCTCCTACATAAATTTGGCAAAAAAAAAAAAAATACCAATAAACGTATATTGATTGGTTTGCGCAAAAGTTATAGCGTCTACAAACTATGGGATATATACTGGAATTGTGTATTTATTTTGTTTATATATTTTTTATACTAGTAATGGAGGCTATCAGCGACTTATAGGAAGACTGCGATATTGCGGAGGACAATCTGACAATAACTGACACTTTTGACACGTTTTGGGAACCAGTTACACGAATACAGTGATCAGTGCTGAAAATATGCACTGTCACTGTACTAATGACAATGGCTGGGAAGGGGGTTAAACATTTAGGGTGATCAAAGGGTTAAATGCGCGCCTATAACCAGACTTTTTGTGTACACAGTTGGGTTGCTTTAGTAAAACTGGAGAGTGCAGAAACTGGTGCAGCTCTGCATAGAAACCAGTCGGCTTCCAGGTTTTTTTTTTTGGTTAAAGCTTAGTTGAACAAGCTTCAATTTAGAAGTTAGAAGCTGATTGGTTTCTCTGCAGAGCTGCACCAGCTTTTGCGCTCTCCAGTTTTAGTCAATCAACCCCAGTGGGGTGTTTTCACTAAGGGATGTGCTGGATTTTATTCCCTGCTTTGCAGGGACACAAACTCCAGCACATTCCCGCTGACATGACGGAGTTCTGCTTTGTTTCCATATACAGAGCTCTGTCCACTGTGTCTCCTTGGCGATCAGCGGGTGCTGGCAGTCATTCATTGGCTGGCACCCACTCATCGGTTTTGGCTGTGACTAATCACAGTAGAAGTGTCATGCTGGTGGCGTGCACGAGCACCCCTACCTGAAAAAAAGCAGAATCAGGTATTTATATGTGATTCTGCACAGAGCGGCCACCCTGTAGCAGTAAATCTACAATAGGGCAGTCATTAACTGGTTAACATGGATTCCAATGGCCTTAATACACATCAGTGCAGTGTGTTCCAGTGCAGTCAACAAGAACGTACTGCAATATTTCTGTATGGAATGCATCTGGAATGTGACAAAATGCATCAAAACTGCACTGGAATTGAGAACAACTGAGAAAAAAAAAAAGCTCTGGAATGTATCAAAAACGTATAAAAAAAAAAACGCACATGCAGAACGCATACAAAATGTAGAAATTGTGGGTGAACCAGCCCTAAGGTCACACAGGAGTTGATTTACTAAAACTGGAACGTGCAAAATCTGGTGCAGCTCTGCATAGAAACCAATCAGCTTCTAACTTGAACAGCTTGTTCAGTTAAGCTTTGGCAATAAAACCTGGAAGCTGATTGGTTTCTATGCAAAGCTGCACCAGATTTTGCGCTCTCCAGTTTTGGTAAATCAACCCCATAATTACACAGAATACATACTTGCATTTTTCCATCATTATCATTTTCTGTTCTTTGTTATGTCCATGTTATGAAAACGTATCATTTCTGTGTTTTTTATTTTTTTAATTTTATTGAATGATATTTTGTATCAAATTTCTACAAACAAGGAACCCGGCTACAACTCCGGTGTCTATGGGTGGACGTTAAAGAGGAACTGCAGTCTGCTCACATAATTTGTAATAAAAACATCTTTGCCATTCTGACAGTGGCGGTGCATCCATTATGGGTGCTCGGGCGCCGTCCCCTTTCTCCAGCCACCCCCCTCTGTGTAGAATGGATAGATTCATGCATTGCATGAATCTATCTATGGTCGCTGTAGCCAGCCCCTATTCAGGCGTCTGGCCCCTTTTTGGATGCCGGGTGCCTGAATTATAGCGGCAGGGGGTGTTTTTTTTTAAAGCACCTGATTAGAGCCATATGCTCAAATAGGCTTAAAAAAAGGTGGACTGCGAGCGTAAAGCATTGCGCCCGCAGTACACCCAGGTGTGCTAGCAAAGCAAATTAATATTTGCTTTTCTTACACTGAACCGCCTCTCAGTCAGGAGGCGCGGATCTAATACCCATCACCTGATTGGCTGAAGGCACAGGCACTCCGATTGGACGGAATGGAAGAAGAGACGCACGGGAGGACAGAGAACCATGGAGGACACAGGAGCCGTCACCTGACCTGCTGCATTTCCCACAGCTCGCCGCCATCACCCGCCACCAGGAAGGGGTAAGTATGTGCCGGTAAGATGGCAAGTGGGGGGGGTGTCACAGAGGCTGCATATGGTGGGCACAGGCTGCATCTGATGGGCACAGGCTGCATATGATGGGCAAAGATGCTGCATATGATGGGCAGAGAGGCTGCATATGATGGACACAGAGGCTGCATATGATGGGCACAGAGGCTACATATGATGGGCAGAGAGGCTGCATATGATGGGCACAGAGGCTGCATATGATGGGCACAAAGGCTACATATGATGGGCAGAGAGGCTGCATATGATGGGCACAGAGGCTGCATAAGATGGGCAGAGAGGCTTCATATGATGGGCACAGAGGCTACATATGATGGGCACAGTGGCTGTATATGATGGGGCACAGTGGCTGCATATGATGGGGCACAGTGGCTGCATATGATGGGGTACAGTGGCTGCATATGATAGGGCACAGTGGCTGCATTTTATGGGGCACAGTGACTGAATTTAAGCACACAGTGGCTGCAATTGATGGCATAGTGAGGCTGCAATTGATGGGTTTTTTTCAGTATTTTCCCAAATTTTTAAGTTTGTTTGCCCCCACCCCCCAAAAAAAAATATTTTGCACCAGCCGCCACTGCATTCTGAAGCTTCCCTTCAACCACTTGGCATATTATTTTATATATACTGTGATTCTGTACTTGCCAAATATGCTGCAGAAATCTCCCCCCACTGAGTCTGGCTGCATCCATTTTAACTGTGGGCAGCTGAAGCTGCTGCCTGTTCTGCCAACATTGTTGTGTGACAAAATCACATCGAAATTGCATCAAAACACTCCTTTAAAAGTTGTGCAAAAGCTTGTCGCCCAAAGAGAAACAGGAGCTTCTTTTGAATGACAAACATGCATAGGGTAGCTCATTAAAGTGAATGGGCTGCCCTATGCGCGACATGTGAAAAATGTGTGCAAATCGTGCTTAAAAAAATCTGAGAGATCTGAACGCGGCCTAACACCTTGGTGAGAATTACCAGTTTGCAAATGCTGTCCGGATCACTAATGATCTCCCCCCGTAAATGTGGTGTCAGCATCCTCTCTTCCCCCTCTCCACTCACCACAGCCAAGCATACATGTTTATGGCACAGAGGGTTTTCATTTCAAGTCCATTCACACCAGATGCGTTGGCACATTTTGTAGGGCATGTCAGTACAAGGATGTGAGTGAGAGCAGGTCACACCGGTGGGTTGCGCTGATATTCACTGGTTTGCCGTGGAAAAATTAAAGAATAGCAAGCCCCCCTGTTTTTTTTTCTGCATGACACCCCGTAACAAATGTCGGTGCAGCACAATGCACAGGAGGAACAGCTGGCCAGCACATGTTTGGCTCCTCTGCCATAGACCCTTTGCATGCTTCAGGATGTCAGGAAAAATGACGATGGTAAAATAGAACGCAGCGCGCCAGCGCACGTGCGCCTACCTGTGGTCAGTGCATACATTGCGCTGTGAATGGACTCTTATGCCTCGTACACATGATCGGATTGTTGGCCAACAAATCCGTGGAAGGGCATTGGCTCCAACTTGTCTTGCATACACACGGCCACACAAATGTTGGCCAACAATTACAAACATAGTGACGTACTAGACGTACTAGGAGCCGATAAAGAGGAAGTTCAATTGTCATGCGCCACCCTTTGGGCTCCTTCTGCTAATTTCGTGTTAGTAGAAGTTTGGTGAGTGTTGATTTGCGCTTTTCTTTTCACATTTTTCGTTTAGCGATTTTCAGTTAGTTTCTGAACGGCCGTTCGTCAACCAGACATGTCGCGGAATCGGAGGAGATAACGTGTTATTTATTATTGGCCTTGGAGTTATTGCTTTGACATTATTTTTTTGTTTGAATAATGATTTGATTTGGTATATTTTCTATATTTTTGGATGCATAGAATGCACTTTTTGGTTAAGTTCTATTGGCAGATAGCATGTCTAATTTTATTTGTTTTCTTTTTTTAATGCACATTAAAAAAAATGTGTAGAAAAATACTTGGCTGTGTTTTACTTCAAATGACAGTTTGGGAGTAGGCAGATACATTTAAAAAAATACAATGTAAAATTGACAAGGGACACCAACATAGTTGTATCTTTGATCTTAAAAACTACGGGATAATGGTGTTGTGGTAACTTGCCCAAATAAAAAACATAAAAATATTATTCTTGATATCACTAGAAAAAAAAAATAACTCCATCAAAATCACCAGCAAAGCAGCTTCATTATTATCCCATTAAAGAAGAAGAGAATTGTGCGCTGCATTTCGAGATTTCATAATTTGCCGCGTCACGAATGTTAATTCTCCATTACGAACGCTCGTTTACAAGACCGACCGCTTCTGGCTCGTCCTTGCTTCCGAGCATGCGTGTTTGTACTTTGGACTTTTGTCCGACGGACTTGTGTACACACGCTCGGAAAATCCCACAAAAGACATTTGTCAGCGGAAAATTTGAAAGCCTGCCATCCAACATTTGTCCGCGGAAAATCCGACAACAGTTGTCCGATGGAGCGTACACACGGTCGGATTTACCGCCAACAGCCTGTCATCGAACATTTCCCATCGGACAGTCCGATCGTGTGTACGCGGCTTAAGGGCCGGCTCATGCCAGAACGAGGTGCAGTCTGTGTGCGTTTCTTGCGCCACATTCAAACGCACTGCCTTTGTGATCTGCATGCGGGTGCCAATTGTATTGTTATCGGCACCCCAAACACACATTGCAAATGCATGTTGGTGCAGTGCATTTTTAAAAGTAATTCAAGCACTACATTTTGCGCTGTCCGGTGCATTTTACAGCCCCTGCATATGAATGGACTGTCAAAGTACATCGCACAGGAATGTGTGGAAATTGCATGGGAAGGAGCGCGTTCCCATGCAATTCGGCTGTGAGCCCCGCTACACTCAGATGAGAACCCAGCCTCATGGAGGGTTACGGCATTCCACTCATTATATCATATCAGATGTTAAAGACTGCAAATTTACCTGCAAAACATTATTGGAAAAAAAAGTCAACCAAAGTCCAAATCGATCATTGTAGGATCGGGCGAGGTTCACATCCAACATCTGGGGTGCGTTACGTTAACGCATGTGGGCACAACCACACATTAGGCTCGATTCACACCTATGCATGTTGCTTTTGAGCGTTTTTGGAGGTTTTTTTTTCATGCTTGGCACGTTTCTGAGCAGCGTTTTTGTAGCGTTTTTGCCGCGTTTTTGCCGCGATTTGCGTTTTGCGTTTTTTTTTTTTTTTTTCATTTTTTTTACAATCTTAAAAAAAAATTACAAAAAAAAAAAAAAAAAAAAAAACGGCAAAAACGCACCAAAAACGCTGCAAAAACGGTGCACTTGCGTTTTTGATGCTTGTCCATTGAAATCCATTACATGCAAAACGCTGCTTTTTGCATGAAAAAAAGTCCCCGACCCTTTCCAAAAACGCAGAGATACAAAAAAGCATTGATGTGAACATGTTCTATAGGAACCCATGTTAAAAAATTCCCATGCATTTCTGCAAAATGCAAAATGCATCAAAAAACGCGCTAGTGTGAATGGAGCCTTAGGGTGTGCTGAATAGGCAACACATTCATAATAAAGGGAGAGACAACACACCTCAAACATGCCAGAACACGGACCTGAGCCTTTTCTGTACAGCGAGTTTAAGTGATTGTAAACGATCACCTTGTAAAACAACCCACTCGGTTTAAAACAGAAATGAAAGGCAAAACTTTTGTATAGATTTAAAAAAAAATTAAATACCTTTTTCCCGTTTTTATAAGTGATCACATTCCCTCTGTTCTCAGCTGCACAAGAGCTGGGGAAGGAGAAGCATCAGCACACAGAACTCTCCAGTGACTGGATATGTGTGTGTATGTGTGTGTGTGTGTGTGTGGGGGGGGGGTGTCAGGACAAGTCTCTGATCATTGGAGGAGAGCAGGCTGAGTTCCCAGCACAGCCAAAAGACTGACCACGCTGTGCTTTTATGCTTAGTGTGGTCAGTTTTTGATAGAAAAGCAGAGGGACTAGCTGGGACACCAGGGATTTCATACAAAGGAAGCAATACAAAGAGAACAGGAGACTTCTCCATACAAGTACGTGGTACAGTAGCCACATATCAAGAATATGAAGTGTTTAATGTGTTGCCTCATGTTGCACTGAACTACTTTCCCCATAAGTCGAGATCAATTCGAAAACAAATCAATTATTCATCAACGTGTAAATGGCAACCATAGTGCTGGCCATACATGTAATGATCTGATTCAATGAATATGGAAAATATTGAACGGCTCTGTGAAGTATTGAAAAGACACACGTGGTGTCAGCGATCGCTGAAGAGTAAAACTGATGGATTTCATTTGTTAAGTGAACTTGATTGTATTTCCAACTAGACAGTAAATCTATCAATAATATGATCATATATGACATCATTCCGTGTATTACCACCACTAGTCTCCATACACAGAACAATGATACATACAATTATATTGCTGATAGAATTAGCCCTGGTTCACACCAATGAGATTTCTCATGCAATTTGACAGTTCCAAATCGCATAACAGAGTAGCACCCCATTAGCAGCAATGGAACCAATCAAAGCAATGCGACAAGTCGCAGCAACTTTGAAAAAGGTTCCTGCGTTACTTTTCTGAGATTTCATTACAACTTGCATTGACTTCTGTTTAATAAAGTCACAAACTGCAATGAAATCGCACATCAAAATCGCACTGATAGGCGGCATTGCACTGCAGTAGCTGCCATTTCAAAGCCGCACTGGTGTGCACCAGGGCTTACTGTCCGATTGAAAATAGAAGTGGAAGATTGAAAAGACCATTTGATACATTAGGCCCCTTTCACACCAGTGACCTATCGGGTTGGCCCATCTGTTTTTCAGGCGGATCCGATCGGACCACCCATTGTTCTCTATGGGGCAGCGGATGTCAGGGGATATGTGTCTGTTGTCACCCGCTGGCATCCGATCAGATTGGTCCGTCCGTTTTTCAGGCGGACCCGATCGGACCACCCATTGTTCTCTATGGGGCAGCAGATGTCAGGGGATATGTGTCTGAGCCACTAAAAGCAGATGAATGGGGATACGTTCACCATCCACCAGGCGGATCGAATGAAAATTGGCTGGAAATGGGCAGGCAGTCCATTTCTATACGACCGCCCCATAGAGAGCAGTGGGCTGTGTCTGTGTCTGCTCTGCATAGAGGAGAGGACACAGACCCGTCATCCACCTGCTCAGCGATGATCAGCAGAGAGATCCCCCAATGAGCAGGTGGATCCACTTGGATGTATAAAAGGGGCCATACACTTACTTTCACACAGGACCTGCTCATTGGAGGATCTCTCCACTGATCACCGCTGAGCAGGCAGATGACAGGTCTGTGTCCTCTCCACTATGCAGAGCAGACACAGACACAGCCCACTGCTCTCTATGGGGCGGTCACATGGAAATGAAATGCCTGTCCGTTTCCATCCGATTGTCATTCGATCCATCTGCAAAGGTGTTGCATCGGTGTGCGGCTGTCCAGGACTCTTTCTTGCTTCACTGCTCTCTATGGGGCGGTCAGATGGAAATGGACTGCCTGTCTGTCTTCATCCGATCGTCATCCCATCCGATCGACGTGGCAAACATATCCCCATACGTCTGTTTTTAGCGGACCGGATGCCAGCGGGTGATATCCGCCACCCCATAGAGAACAATGGGTGATCTGATCGGGTCCACCTGAAAAATGGACAGGCAGACCCAATCGCTCCACGTTAATATTGAATAATCGACTTTCCTACAATCTGACTGAAGGATATCTGAACAGAATCGGAGAATATGATTGGATCTATGAAGTAATGAAAGGACGCAGGCCGTTCCATTGATGGATTTCTAACAAAACTGATCGATTTCTTTGAAATATGTGATCAATAAGTGTATGTTATATCAAACAATCCATTCAATCTTCTGATTGTATTTCTAATCAGTAAATCTGTCTACAATATCAGATATAAAATTGGCCCATGGATGACCACCAATGATTTTATTGATGATGTTGTTGATAGGTTTACTGTCTGATTGGAAATACGACTGAAAGATCGCTCGATGTGCCATACGCTTAACAATCATATTGAATTTTGGATTTTTTAATTATAACAAGAATAATAAATAAAAAATATTCATTTAAAAAAAATATAATTTTTTTTACATTATAATCATAATCATAATAATAATAATACATGTAACGATCTGATCGAATGGTTCTTCACAGAATCAGACAATGTGATTAAATCTATGAATTATCAAAAAGAATTATCAAAAGATATCAAAATCGATGTGATCAATCGATTTTGTGCAAAACTGATCGATTTCATCAAAATTATTCTGATCGATCTCGACAGAAGTTCCAAACGTAGGACAGTAGAGAGATTGATATGATTGTTAATGGTGACCATACACTGAATGATTTTTATACACAATGGAATTCATGATCAATTTACTCTCTGGCAGAAAAATATGATTGGAAGATTGACAAGATCGTTCGATGCGCCAAATGCTTATTAATCATATTGACATTCCTGTGATAGGATTATCCATCACGACTAACTTCAATTAATTGATTGGTATTATATACAATTGTATTATTGATCAATTTACAGTCTGAAAAAAAGAATATGATTGGAAGATCGAAAAGATTGTCCTATGCCCCATACACTTAATAATCATATCGAATGATCTACATTCCTTTGATAGGACTATCCTTCAGAAACCCATCAGGATACCTTTATTTCAATTGATCGGTTTTATATACATGTGTATTATTGCTCAATCTGGGAGAAAAAAATATATAATTTGAAGATCAATACAAACGTTCGATGTGTCATACAATCATATTGAATGATCTACATTTCTGTGATTGGATTATCAATCTGATCAGAATAACTTCAATCCAATTGATTGGATTTATATACAATCTTATTTTTGATCAATTTACTGTCTGGGAGCAAAAAATATGATCGGAATTTCGATAAGATTATTATACACACCATACACAGAACAATCATATTGATTGATCTACTTTCCTACAATTGGATTGTCCATCAGGACCGATCCGAATAACTTCAATCAAATTGATTGGATTTATATAAAATCGTATTATTGATCCATTTATTGTGTGGGAGAAAAAAACAGTTGGAAGATCAAAATATTGTATCTATCATATTGAATAATCTGCTTTCATGTGATTGGATTATCCATCAGGACCTATCAGAATAATTTCAATTCAATTGATCAGTTTTATATACAATCGTATTATTGATCAATTTACTGTCTGGTAGAAGACATACGATTGGATGATCAAAAAAAATCATTTGACGTGTCATACACCTAACAATCTGATCGAATGATCTATATTCCTATGATTGGATTATTCATCAGGACCAATCAGAATAACTTCAATTAAATCAATCGGATTTATAAACAATATTTTCATTGATCATTTTACTGTCTGGGAGAAAGAAATATGATTGGACGATCGATAAGATCATTTGATGCACCATACACATAACGATCATATTGATTGATCTACTTTCCCACAACTGGACACTACTGGGACTGATCGGAATAGCTTCAAATTGATCGGATTTATATACAATCATATTATTGATCAAATGATCTACATTCCAACAATCTGATTTTTTTCCCATCAAAACCAATTGGAATCATTTTAGACAGATTTCCAAACAATCCTATTGTTGATGAATTTACTATCTGGGAGAGAAAAATACGATGGGAAGATCGATAAGATCTATGCCCCTGAATGATCTCTGTTCCTATACAATGGAATTTTCCACCAAGATCGATCACAATCGTTTCAATAAAATTGATCAGTTTTATATACAATTGTTTTATCGATCAATTTACTGTCCAGGAGCAACAAATATGATCATAAGATCGATGCCCCCCCCCCCCATACAATCAGTGACCGTAGAAAATGATCTCCGTTCCTACGATTTAATTTCCCATCAATATTGATCAGAATAGTTTCAATGAAACTGATCAGTTTTATATACAATTGTTTCACTGATCAACTTACTGTCTGGGAGCAAAAAATACGATCAAAAGATTGATAAGTTCGATGCCCCCCATACACTCAGTGACCGTATCGAATGATCTCCGTTTCTACGATTGAATTTTCCATCAGGACTGATCAGAAGAGTTTCGATGAAATTGATCAGTTTTATATACAATTGTTTTATTGGTCAGTTTACTGTCTGGGAGCAAAAAATAAGATCAAAAGATCGATAAGATCAATGCCCCCCCATACATTCAGTGACCGTAGCGAATGATCTCCGTTCCTATACGATTGAATTTCCCATCGTGATCAATCAGATTAGTTTCAATGAAATTAATCAGTTTTATATACAATTTTTTTTTTTTTTTTATTGATCAATTTACTGTCTGGGAGCAAAAAAAAAAGGTCGGATGATCGATAAGATGATCGATAAGATCGATGCCCCCCATACAGTGCCTGTATTGAATGATCTCCGTTTCTACTATTTAATTTTCCGTCAATACTGAACAGAATAGTGTCAATGAAATTGATCACTTTTGCTGGAAATCGATCCGTCTTTTGGATAATCTATAGATCTGATCGGTGAAGAATTGTTTGGATCGGTGTATAGAAGCTTTCTCGGGAAGAATTGTATCTCCGGGGTTGAGTTTCTGGGGTAGGAAGGCAACCAGCACACGTTATAGCACCAACCTAGGCTGGGGCGAGGTACAGGCGGATGGTATGTGATGTATCGGTGATTCCCCCTCCCCCATCCCCGTACCTGTACCGGGGGGCCTCTCCTATGGCCAGCCAGACGGTGATGAGGACGAGCAGCAGGCTGGTGCCCAGGAGGATGAGTCCGCTCCTCCGCATGGTCTCCGCTCTGCCCGGTCCTCCTCCTCCTCCTCCGCCGCCCTCTGCCCACCTGTCTCCGGAGCACAGACAGCCTGTGTCTGCCCGACCATCCTCCGCCCACCCCGGCCGGTCCTCCTCCTCCTCCCCCCCCCCACCCCCGGCTCTCCTCCCGGGGACACGGACCACCTTCCTCCGGTGCCATCATCCGGGAGGAGGAGGGGGCTGTACATCGCTCCATCACCGCCACCGACCGAGGACCGCCCCCCTACTATTCTAAATATACCGCTACCTGCCGTATACATCCCCCATTCATATGCAAATTCCGACTTTCTGGTAAAAGTCAGTATGCAAATCAGTTCTGGGTGTGGCTACTAATTAAACAGATTGGGCTAGACACGTTTTAACTCTCCCAACCAGTGCTGCTGGGACAAGGTCTTCTATAGCCCAGGGCAAACATGCCAAAACTGCCCCCCCCCCAGATGTTTGAGCGTTATGGGTCAGCAAATAAACCCCCCCCCCCCCCCAAAAAAAAAAAAAAAAAACAATTGAGTATGTTTATCCTCAAAGCATAAATTCCCCCTCCTTCCAGTACAAATCTGATTCCCCTGCTGAAATCCCCCCAAGCAAAAAATCCCCCCCCCCAAAAAAAAATCACCCCTCCTAGCATAAATCCTATACCCTTCAAATCCCTCAAATTTCCTCTCCGAGTACACATCCTCTCCCCCTCTCCTACTTCAAATCCCCCCTCTTATCACAACCCTCCCATCTCCCTCCTAGCTCAAATCTCGCCCCCATCTCCCACCTAGCTGAAAGACCCCCCACCCCCCACAAAGCCAACACAAAGCCCCCTAAATCACCACTCCCAGCACACAGCCCCAAATTTCCCCTCCTACAACAATTCTTACCCCCCAATCTACTCGTGCCCCCCCCCCCATTTAACATGATACCACAGTACCCAGGGCAGCCACCCCTCCTGCCCACCCATTCTCCTGGCCCTGTTCCCAGCTGAAACCCCAACATGCATGTCCACCTAGGGAGTCCAGGCTACATTTACACCTGCGCAGGGCTGGGACAA
The DNA here is from genome assembly GCF_042186555.1 of Aquarana catesbeiana. Taxonomy (NCBI): domain Eukaryota; kingdom Metazoa; phylum Chordata; class Amphibia; order Anura; family Ranidae; genus Aquarana; species Aquarana catesbeiana. The sequence continues at coordinate 50,000,404 of NC_133328.1, forward strand.
GGGGAGGGCAGGAAGGCGGTGGCCCTAGGCACTGTGGTATCATGTAAGGTTGGGGGGGTTACCACAAGGAGATTGGGTGGGGGCGAGGGGATTTGTGTTGAGAAAGCCAATTTGGGGAGCGGCAGGGAGTAATTGTTCTAGGAGGGCAAATTTGGAGAGGTGTGCTAGGAGTGGTGACGGGGGGGATATGTGTAGAGAGGAGGGATGAGGGAAGAGGATTTGTTCTAGTAGGAGAGGAATTTGGGGGGGTTGTACTATAAGAGTAATATGGTAGAGAGGGGAAATATTTTTTTTTTTGGGGGGGGGTTGGGAGTGCTAGTAGGATAATTGGAGGTGGGGGGGGATTTGGAGTGGGGGGGATTTGAGGGGTAGAGCCCTCTCTCCAGCCACCCCCCTCTATGACTAATGGATAGATTCATGCAATGCATGAATCTATCCATGGCCGCCGCCGCCGCCACCCCGTATTCAGGTGTCTGACCCCTTTTCGGACGCCGGGCGCCTTAATTACAGCAGCCGGGGTGTATTTTTGAAGCACCTGATTAGAGCCAAAAAAGGTGAACTTGGAGCGCAAAGCATCGCTCAGAGTCCACCCAGGCGTGTTAGAAAAGCAAATGAATATTCGCTTTTCTAACACTGAACCGCCTCAGGTAGCATGGGTCTGATACCCGTCACCTGATTGGCTAAAAGGACAGGCGCTGTGATTGGACGCCTATCAGGAGTAGGGGAGAAGACGCATGGAGGACGCAGCTCGCCGCTGCAAGGTCCCACAGCTCGCCCTCGTCACCCGTTGCCTTACCCCCCACCGAGATAGGGTAAGTGCCGAGCAGACGGTGAGCAGGCGGGGGGGGGGGTCACAGTGGCTGCATTTGATGGGCACAGTGGCAGCATTTGATGGGCACAGTGGCTGCAATTGACGGGCACAGTGGCTGCATTTGATGGCACAGTGGCAGCATTTGATGGGCACAGTGGCTGCAATTGACGGGCACAGTGGCTGCATTTGATGGCACAGTGGCTGCATTTGATGGGCACAGTGGCTGCAATTGACGGGCACAGTGGCTGCAATTGATGGCACAGTGGCTGCAATCGATGGGCACATTGAGGCTGCAATTGATGGGCACAGTGGCTGCAATTGATGGGCACAGTGGCTGCAATCGATGGGCACATTGAGGCTGCAATTGATGTTTTTGTTTTCCAGAATTTTTCAGTTTGTTTGCGCCCCCCCAAAAAGTTTGAGCACCAGCCACCACTGGTTAGAGCATTTGTGCTAGGAGGAGGATTTTTTTTTTGGGGGGGGGCATATGGGGAGAGAGAGTACAGAGAGTACGATCGCTTAGTACAGAGGCAGAACGGGGATCTACCAGTGTAAACAAGCAGATCCACGTTCTGACAGGAGACATGTCAGATATCTTCTGTTCCCAGTGATCTCTGTCATGTCTCAGTGAGCCCATCCCCCCTACAGTTAGAACACACCGAGGGAACACTTAACCCTTTGATTGCCCCCTAGTGTTTACCCCTTCCCTGCCAATGTCATTTATACATTGATCAGTGCATTTTTATAGCACTGATCAATGTAATAATGGCACTGCTCCCCAGAAAGTGTCATTTGGAGTCAAATTTGTTTGTCGCAATGTCGCAGTCCTGCTAAAAATCAAAGCTCGCCGCCATTACTAGTAAAAACAATTTAAAAAAAATCAAAATCCCTAAATCTATCCCATAGTTTGTAGGCGCGATAATGTTTGCGCAAACCAATCAATATACGCCTATTGCGATTTTTATTTACCAAAAATGTGTAGAAGAATGCATATCGGCATAAACTGATGAATAAATGTGTTTTTTTTTTTTGGATATGTATTATAGTAAAAAGTAAAAAAAAAAGTATTTTTTTTTCAAAATTGTTGCTCTTTGTTTGTTTATAGCGCAAAAAATAAAAACCGCAGAGATAATCAAAAAGAAAGCTCTATTTGTGGGAAAAAAAGGATGTCAATTTTGTTTGGGTACAGCGCAATTGTCAGTTAAAGCGATGCAGTGCCGTATCGCAAAAAATGGCCTGGTCATTAAGGGGGCGAATCCTTCTGGGGCTGAAGTGGTTAATGAATTAAAAACAAAACTTAACTGTAAAGTTAGCCCAATCTTGATGATTTTAGGCCACGAGAATCGTGATCTTTATTCTTAGCAAAAAAAAATCGTGATTCTCATTTTAGCCAGAATCGTGCAGCTCTACTTCATGCACACTGGGATTTTTATTATTATTATAATATAGGATTTATATAGTGCCAACTGTTTACACAGCACCTTACAACATGAGGACAGATAGAACAACTACAATACAGTTTAATACAAGAGGAATCAGTGGGCCCTGCTAGTTAAAGCTTACAATCTTAAGCCTTGTACACACGATTGGATTTTCAGCAGGGAATTGTGTGATGACAGACTGCTGGCCTAAAATCTGACCGTTAGTACGCTCCATCAAAAACTTTCCACCAACAAATGTCGGATGGCAGGCTAGTAAATTTTCGGCAGACAACGGTCTGTCATCAGATTTTCTTATCGTCTGTACACAAGTCCGTCACACAAAAGTCCAAAGTACAAACACGCATGCTCAGAATCAGTGCTCACCAAACACAACATTAGCAGAAGGTGCCCAAAGGGTGGCGCTCAAGAGCTGAAATTCCACGTAGTACGTCACTACGTTCGTGTTTGTTGGCCGACAATTGTGTGCCGTTTGTAGGCAAGACAAGTTTGGGCCAACGCCCTTCGGACAAAAGTCTGGCGCTTTGCAGAAAATCCGATCATGTGTACGAGGCTTAAGAGTTTTATATAAACATATTTCTCCTGGCCAGCTTTAAAAAATGCACCTAAGCCGCATTTTTGCAAACGTGTCTAGGTGCATTCAGCGCTTGGCGTTTATTTATTTAATTGGCCAGAACATTGATTTATTGTGGCCATAGAAATGAAAAAACACTCAAGTGCTAAACACGTCTAGCGCTTAGTCGCCTTTAACCTCTTGCCGACGGCCCCGCGTACATTTACTGGTACGTGATTGTGCACTTCCGGGTCTGCGGCATGCACGAACGCCGACAACGACCCGCTCCCGCTGTGATTGGACACAGCTGGAGCCAATCAGCGGGTCCGGCAGAACTGAAGTCCGCTGGGACCCGCCAATGGTTCCCGACAGAGGCAGAATGGCGGTCTGTCTATGTAAACAAGGCAGATCACCATTCTGTTAGTGGGGAAGACAGAGATCCTGTGTTTCTGCTAAGCAGGAACACTGATCTGTGTCTTCTCACAGTTAAAGCACCCCCCCCCCCCCACAGTTAGCAAGCACTCCCTAGGAACACATTTAACCCTTTGATCGCCCCTGATGTTAACCCCTTCCCTGCCAGTGTCATTAGTACAGTGACAGTGCATATTTATACCTCCCAACTGTCCCTGATTTCGAGGGACTGTCCCTGATTTGGAGCAATGTCCCTCATTCCTCCTCATTTGTCCCTCATTTTGGTCTGATCTATATAGTTGTATATAAAATGCACTTTTTATCTTTCAAAAAGTGCTAAACCTTTCATCAATTCTAAATTGCTGCATTTGTACATTTTAAAAGCCAATATAAAGATAAAGTAGTGGTAAAAAAAAGTCCCTTGTGGATTTAATTAACCTTTTTTTGGGGTTAATTCTCCTAAAAAATTAAATAAACATAAATTCCAAAAAAATATCCCATATTTTGTAGACGCTATAACTTTTGCGCAAACCAATCAATATATGTTATTGGGATTTTGTTTACCAAAAATATGTAGCAGAATACATATTGGCCTAAACTGATGAAGAAATTTGATTTTTTACATTTTTTTATTGGATATGTTTTATAGCAGGAAGTACATTTTTTTTTTAACCAAAAATATGTAGAAGAATATATATCGGCCTAAACTGATGAATAAATGTGTTTTTTTTATATATTTTTTTTTTTCTGGATATGTATTATAGCAAAACGTAAAAAAAAGTTTTTTGTTTTTTTTTAAACTGTCAGTCGTTTTTTGTTTATAGCGCAAAAAATAAAAACTGCAGAGGTGATCAAATACCACCAAAAGAAAGCTCTATTTGTGGGAAAAAAGGTCATCAGCTTTATTTGGGTACAGCGTCGCACGACCGCGCAATTGTCAGGTAAAGTAACGCAGTGCCGTATCGCAAAAAATGGCCTGGTCATGAAGGGAGTTTTTTTTTTTGTTTTTTTTTTTTTGCTCAAAAGCTTCGCTCTTGAATGTGACTTTGGTGTTTTTTTTCTGCCTCTAAACTCCTGTAAACGTCTATCATGTTCATAGACACTTAGGCTGGCCATACATTATACAATTTTCATGTTCAAATTTCCTTTAGATTTACCAAAACCATATAATATAAGGTCAAACCCAAACACTTTCGATTTGTGTAATCAGGCAGGCCCCTGCACTATATAGTTGAAGGTAAATCTAAAGGAAATTGAACAGAAAAATTGTATAATGTATGGCCAGCCATAGACTAACATGGAGGGGCGTTTAGAGACATAGAAAATAAACTCAAAAGCCGTGTTTTTTGTTTTTTTTAGCTGATGTGTGCATGAGGCCTTATACTGCGCTGGTCTGGGTCATGATGGTGCGCATTATTCTACCGCCTCCCCACACTATTAATAAGTCTATGTGCAGTAAAAAAGCAGAGAGGAATTTCTCCCGCCAGGGGATCTGCTCTGCCTGCAGCTGTCTCTTCCTAACACCGACTGGCAGTGATCAAAGCCCAGGACAGAAACACAAAGCTTCCTCTGCCTCTCACCGGCCTCCCTCTAAACATTGGCGGTGGTCACATTTATGGCTTAACAATAGGATTCAAGTCACACCATAAAAACAAGCTGTCTTCAGGTATATGACTTGGTATTTACATGCTAAACTCCCAATAAAGTGCAAGAATTAGCCAGAGCCATTAACCACTTCATGACCAGATGTTTTATCCCATCCGTTTTTTTTTTTATTTATTTTTTTTTTTAGACATACAGTTAGCTTAGTATTAAACGTAAAAGCAAACATTTATTATATTGCATCTTACTAATTCTTAGATGTGATGGCTGCATTCATTTTCTTTTTTTTTTCAGGCTGACTTTCTTTTATTTTCACCTGGTGCTCCTGCTAGCAAGTCTGTTGTTTTTCAATAGAACAAGTGGTTCCCCGAAGATGTAGCAGAGGGTTGAGACAAATCATTTACCACTGGCAGCGGTGCTTACAATGATCAGCTTTTATTTATTGATGTAAAACCTTTATCCCAAAAGGAACAAAAGTGTTGCTGTAACTGATTATAAAGTATTCGTTGGGGTTTGGCTTCAATTTGTTAGTGTAGGTCAGAGGTATTGAATTAAAATTCATGGAGGTCTGGTCAGTAAAATTTTCTTTATTGAAACCGATAGTCTCAAACCTCTTTCCAGATCGAGGTCTAGAAGCTGCGGCTCCGCTGTTGATCGAAGGTAACGAGGAATATGAAGTCGAGATCATCCTGGACTGCAAAAAGCGGGGAGGTCAGACCTAGTTCTTCATTAAATGGAAGGGCTACAGTCCAGAGGATAATTCCTGGGAACCATCCTGTAATGTCCACGCTCCGTGGTTGGTGCAAGCCTACCTTCAACTTCACGATTTTAGTGGGCATCCGGAGGCTGCCGCTAAGGGGTTGCAATGTCAGGGAATCCCTGTGAGACGCCTGGTGAACAGATATGCGCATGGTATTTCCCGCAGAACAGCTAACAGGCACCAGAAGGGTGTGTGTAGAGGTAGTCAGGGCACTGATCATTAGTGCCCTGATTATCAATGTGGCCCCAGCAGTGCCACCAGTCAGTGCCCAGGAGTGACACCAATCAATGCCCATCAGTGATGCCAGTCAGTGCTGCCTGTCAGTGCCCATCAGTGCCTGCTCATTAGTGCTGCCCATCAGTGCTGATTATCAGTGCCCATCAGTGCTGCCCACCAGTGCCACCTATCATTGCCCATAAGCACCACCTATCAGTGCCGCATATCAGTGCCACTTATCAGTGGCCATCAGTGCAGCATAATAGCGCCTCCTCATCAGTGCCACTAAATCAGTGCCCATAAGTGCCGCCTCGTCAATGCCCATCAGTGCAGCTTATCAGTTATCAGTGCCCATCAGTGCAGCCTATCAGTGCCCATCAGTGCAGCCACATCAGCGCACATCAGTGAAGGAGAAAAATTACTTACCGTATTTATCGGCGTATAACACGCACAGGCGTATAACACTCACATTCATTTTAAGAGGGAAGATTCAGGAAAAAAACTAAAATTTTAAACAAGGAACTTTGGAGCAAAATAAGGGTCAGTGCCCATCTGCAGCCTCATCAATCCACATCAATACAGCCTCACGATTGCCTTCAATGCAGCAGCCTCACCATTGCCATCAGTGCAGCCTGATTGACGTCCACCTGCAGCCTAGAGGGGACAGGGAGGGGGCGGGACGAGCGCCGACAGATTACATACAAAGAGAATCTCCTATGATAGACAGAACAGTGGTCCAATGGCGGCCCAGGAGACGGGACTTCCTATTACAGAGGCTGCCAAGTAAACTGGAGATTCTCGCTGTCCGGCCCCCCTCCTTGTCCCCTCCGAGGCAGCTAAAATTGAAGTATTGGCGTATAACATGCACACGCTATTTGCACCTGATTTTCATGGTAAAAAAGTGAGTGTTATACGCCAATAAATACAGTATTTACAAAATTTACTGACAGAAACTAAGAAAAACTTTTTTTCTTTTCAAAATTTTCGGTATTTTTTATTTATTTATTTTTTTAGCAAGAAATTAAAAAAAAACAGTTGTGATTAAATACCACCAAAGAATAATCTATTTGTGGGAAGAAAATGATAAAAATGTCATTTGGGTACAGTGTAGCACGACAAGTGTCATTCAAAGTGTGACAGCGGTGAAAGCTGAAAATTGGCCTGGGCAGGAAGGGGGTGAAATTGCCTGGTATTGAAATGGTTGAAGGATGCTCATGCCCATGTTCTATGCTGACTGATCTTCATCTGTTTCCTGTGTCCTGCGTTTATCCCGTGTGATTTCCTTGTTTCTGACTCGGCTAGCTCCTGACCTGATCTCAGATTCTTCTTCTGATCTGTCGTTTAATTCCTGACCCGACTCCGTTCCTGACTTTGCTCATGATTCGGTACCTCGCTGCGCGCCTGTTTGCGACCCTGGCTTTTTCTGTGACCACACTTCTGTCTCTGATCCTGGCTTCCTGTCCTGTTCAAGTGCCTATTCGGCTGTCTGAGTATTCCTGACTCAAGTCCGCTAAGAGCCCTGACAAGCTGCACATCCTGAACCAACAAAGTAAGCGGAGTGCCCCTTTAATCTGGTCTAGACTTCTCAACACTACCAATGTTCCTTATCCATCGGTTCACCAGTCTCCTTGGAATCGCATCTCCTGCTGCAAATTCTTCCATCAACTTCCACAAGCACTCGTGTTTCTCCTGACCCTCGGTACCATCTGTTCCACCTTCAGTGAGGCCCAGGCTGGAGATACAAGAGAGGCCAACCTCGTCACTTCAGTCTTCTATCAGGTATAGGACACTGGCACTGCGCACACTACCACTACCATCCTCAGAGCTGCTCTGAGGAAGGGGGCACGACTCCCAAAACATGTTTTTCCATCTGATGTTTTCGTAATGGACTTAATGCCCAAGGCTGAAGCATCTAAGTTACAAGCCTGTATGTTTTACATGTTTGTGAGTATCCATTTGTTATTTGGTATCTAATATTTGTATGGTGGTAACGCAGGAGGAGTTGCGTCTTCTTGTGTGTGTTTTTGCAGCACTAGAGTAATCAATGAGCCCATACACACAGTTGTGTTTACATGCGAAAAAAAGGACACAGCTGCATCCAGGGCCACACAGATCTGGCGATTTTACGTGTATATGCACATAAACATGAATAAACACATGCATCATACCTCCCAACTTTTTGAGATGGGAATGAGGGACACCTATCAGCAGATGTATGCAGGCATAGGACACACCCCTTGCTACGTCCCCTTAAAGGAGAATTGTACAAAAAAACAAGATTGATTAAACCCACAAGTGCTTTTTTTACCACCACTATTCTTTTATATTGGCTTTTGATATTTACAAATGCAGCAATTTAGAAATCAGATGAAAGGTTTAGTGCTGGAAAACACTTTTTAATAAATAAAAAGTGCATTTTATATACATCTATATAGAGAAGACCAAAATGAGGGACAAATGAGGAGGAATGAGGGACAGAGGGACATTGCTCCTAATCAGGGACAGTCCCTCGAAATCAGGGACAGTTGGGAGCTATGCATACATGCATGTATGAATAAGCCATTAGAAAAATTCTGCACATATAAACGCTGTACGTGCCTAAACATGAGTACCTTAGCCATGTATTTTATGCAGGATCTTCTGCTAGCGCCACCAGCAAGAACCTGCATTCCGTGCAGAAAACACACATATGCCCGTGTGAATGAGGACTAATGCCGCGTACACACGACCGTACTTTCCGGCAGAAAAGGTCCAACGGAACGAATCCGTTGGACATTCCGATTGTGTGTGGGCTTCATCTGACCTTTTTGTCAAAAAATCTGAGGGACCTTAGAAATAGAACATGTTTCAAATCTTTCTGACGGACTCGATTCCTATCGAAAAAAACGTTCGTCTGTATGCTAGTCTGACGGACCGAAAACGACGCAAGGGCAGCTATTGGCTACTGGCTATTGAACTTCCTTTTCTATCCCGGTCGTACATCATCACGTTCGAAACGATCGGACTTTGGTGGGATCGTGTGTAGGCAAGTCCTTTTCGTCAGAACTCCGTCGGAAAGTCCTTCGGAGTTCCGATGAGAAGTCCGCTCGTGTGTACGCGGCATTAATGGTACCGCACGCTTCATACTGGACTTTGCGATCATGGATTGACGCAGCTCACAACTGAACAGAAATAAAATAGCAATCGTGCCCAACCTGAGATTATGTGCAGTCACCAGTGACCTTCATTCTGAGTGCGTATCTCCTCTCCCGGCCGTGAAAAATGAAATTTACTTTTGCCGGGACGGGAGGGAGATTCTTCCAGCTTGATAACTATCTGTGACTGCGCACCCTGCACATCATAAGACATTGCTGGCTGTGTGGTATTTCCCGTTCCTGCCCAAGGTACTAAAAGTTCTCCCATCTGAAGGTGGGAAGTCAGAGGAGACTTGCATTAGTGTGATGATCAAACACCAGCTCTTACAGCTTCAGTGTCTTTTGAGGTTCTCAGCAGATGCAGTAAAATCTGAAAACATTTCAGCAGGTCGTGTTCATAAAAGAGATTTTGGTTTGTTCCGTTACCATAGTCTTGTCTGTCTGTGAAGACTGTTTGTAGTAGCTGTGTACAGGCTTTGTAGGATCTCTAAAATGTGGACTTTAGCCAGCAGGGCCAAGAGGAGACAACTGCATTGTGCAATGATAAGTGAACACAGCACAAGAACAGATTAATCCAAATCAGCATCACAGATGTAGCCACTCTGCCCTGAGCAGGAGTGTCTATTTAAATTTAGTGCTTCTAACCTGCAGTTAGCATAACTGAATTGATAGTTCAGCTTCTTCTGGTTTCTTCAGGGCCCTCAGTGCTGGAATAAACTCTGCGGAGGCACCTAGGCAGTCAAAGCCTTGCCCTCCCCCACAGTGGCGGCTGGTGCTCAATAATTTGGGGGGGGGGGGGTGTGAAACCAATTCCACCCCCCCCATGGGAGATGGACACGAAGGCAGGGAAAACCAGCAACACCCCCCCCCCACCCCCCAGGAGATGGACAGGCGGGTAGGCTGAAGGTCTCCTTACCTTAGGAGGCAGATGAAGAGTCCTGCCCGGGATGATACTCTGATCTCCCCTCCTCCTCCCTCCCCTGTTTAAGCCGGGAAATGCTGGATGTGGCTGAGCCGCTACGGGTGAGCCATCCCTGGAGACCTCGCTTCGTGGCCTTTGCTTCTCCTCTCGGCCAAACAGGAAGTGGGTCGTGAGACTCCCTGGCCAATCGGGTCTCAGGAGCCGCTTCCTGATTGGCCGTGAGGAGAATCAGGAAGACAATAGCGGATATTAATTTGCTATTGTCACACAACTGGGTGGGCTCAGGGCGTAGTGCTCTGCATCCTGAGCCCACCCTTTTTCTTAAGCCAATTAGAGCCTCAGGCTCTAATCATGTGCTTAAAAAAAAAAAAACCCATAGAAATCCATGCGTCCGGTGCCCTGCATGTAGATTAGGGGGCTGGATGCATAGATAGGGGAGGCGGAGCCTGTGCACCCCCAATGGACGGGCCGCCACTGCTCCCCCAGCAGGTTTCTGGAGTTTTTTTTTTTGATCACTTTCATTCCTATCACAAGAAATGTAAACATCCCTTGTGTTAGAAATAGGGCATGCTAGGTCCTCTTTATGGAGACATCTTGGGTCTAGACCCCAGACATAGCCTCTAATAGAGATAATAAGAGATAATAAAAACACGAAACATTGATTTTTGCTTTCCAGGAAAAAAGTGGCAGCGTTTACATCTGCTAGAACCAGAAGTGATGTCATGACGTCGCTTCTGACCTACCAGGATCATAAAGACCATCAGGTCCTCAACCAGCTCTGTGGTAACCCAGTGGTGCTGCCAGATCAGATCCCAGGCTCTCTGATCACACGGGAGAGCCTGGAGAGGTCCCGGTGGGTGGCAGGAGGAGGGACATCCCCTCCCACTGCCTGTAAAAGCAATCCAGCAGCTAATCATCCACTAGGATGGCTTTTACATTGTAGGGAATAGCCGGCTGAAAAGAAAGCTGGAGCTGTAGCTGTAGGCATCATCCAGATATCTCCACTTCAAGACCAGGACGTCATATGAGTGGGAAAGTTTTTGTTTCTTTAAGTTAATTCATTTTTTTTTATTCTTTTGTAAACAATTCAAGAAAGCTTTATTGTAATTTTCTTTCAAGATCAAATCAATATTATTTCGATCTGATCTGTTGTCACAGGGTCCTTAAACAGTGTTGGGCCCATAAGACGGTGCCTATTCTGCCTACTTGGTAATCCAGCACTTGGGACCCTGGTTACAGTATGTGTTCTTCTGCTGTCAGTAGGTGGCACTGTTAGTATGAGAGCTGCACTAGCCAGAATATTTTTCTTTCCATGACCAGTAGGAGTTTTCTTGCCACTTGTGCATGCTGGGAGAGGGTATAAACATTCAGGGCCTGCTGCCTTAGATGGTGACCATGTGGCTGGACAAGGGCCTGGCTTTGGGGCCTAGCCTGTGAAACCTGGGGATTTTAGAGCAATGGAGGTCCTCCAGATGTCTTGAAGCTTGGATGTGGAGCTTGGACCTTACTAGAGAGTCTTCTGCCCAGGGTGCTGGCAGCTGATTTTCAAGTATCTTACAGTCAGGAGCTTCTATCACAGAATGCCGGGTTGGCTTCAAGGATCTTTACCTGAGAGTACTGTGAGCACATTTGTTCCCTTTTTGTTGAGTCTGCTAGTTCATGGGTGTCCTGTGCCCTACCCCTTTCTCCCTGGAGATTTGAGTGAGAGCCAATAAACTCATTTTTTTGTACCTTAAAGTGACTTGAGCCCATCTGTTCACGTCCCACCCTGAGGTGAAATGGCAGCCCACTCTGTTTCTTTTAGTTACCACCATGCCTCTGGGGGGGGGGGGGTTGGGGTGCTACACAATTATGAATCCTCTGATATTTCTTTTCTTTTTATCTTTGAGTTTTTCAGTTCTTATACTATTTTGGAGTTTGCCTCCAACCCTATCATCAGTTATAGAAGTGATGTACTGGGTTGATGACCCCAGTAAGGATTCAGGTGTGGACACATTCTGGTGAATCTGCTGTCTTATAAGCTATCTTGAGAATTCCAACATTTCATTCCTCTGATTGATACAAACTTTAAACTTATTCTCCCTGAATAAGAGACAATTAGGAGGGGATATGATCACAATACATAAATCTTTAAATTGTGACTAGCATTGGCGGGAAACCCTAAGGTCTCTAAAGAAGACACATGGCCACACTATGAAGTTGGATGAGAAGCAATTCAATTTTAAATTTTTTATAGGTTAGAGCGATAAGGATGTGGAACTCCCTTCGACAGTTGGTGGTGTCAGCAGGGAGTGTAGATAAATTAAAAAAACTTTTAGAGGTATTTCTTAGTGAACACAATGTACAGGGATATTGAAAGTGGTAGTGACATAAACACACACACTCTCAGGATGAACTGGATGGAACCGTGTCTTTATTCAGCCTTACCAACTATATAACAGTATTTCTCAATTCTATTTCTTCTTTACAGTAAGCTAATGCTTTTACCCACCTTCCACCCTCCCCAGCTTCTCATATGCACCTCCCTTTTGCTTCCACGTCACTGTCCACCAACAGTGAAGAGAAGAGCCCCTTTTGGTAAGTCATGACCTGGAGCTTATTCAGAACTGAGGATTTTATCTACATGGTCATGTCACTGTACTGGGTGCATGATCAACCAATCACTAAGCACCAGCACTGTCACATAATTGGATTGGGAGTAAGTCACATGTACCCCATAGCCTCATATACCAGGTGTAACCAAATACCACAAAGTCCTCTTTCTAGTGCCAGAAACAAGATATACTGGTCAGATCTCAATAGCTTGCGCATGTATATAATCTATCAGGTGCTAAAGGGGTGTGACCACAAGTTAACACTAAAAATTCTGAATGAACCCTCTGCACACTGCTATGAACCCTTTCTGGCAAACCTTGCAATGAAAAACAGGCATTTTTAGTCCACACATATTGCAATACATGTTTAAGCTGACAAACTGTCAAAGTAATCCCTCTTATGCCCAGTCATACTCTGCTCTGCCAATGCAAATGCTATCGTGGACACAATGCCAACGTGGGGCAGACCGACACAAAGTGGGGGAGAGCTATTAGGTTCAGGTCTGGTCACTGACCTGCAATGCAACAGAAACAAGATATACCTGTGCTCAAATCCCAATACCTTGTACATGTATATAATCTATCAGGTGCCATCGCCCCCTTATCAATGTCAACATGTACAATGTAGGACCAGAGGCCACATTTACTAAATGTATACAATTTGTTTTACAAATTAAAGTTTATTACAAAAGATTCCAACAGTACTATGGGTCAGTTAATGAGACAGCAGCACAGCAGACAATGCTTGCTTTGACACATACAGAGATGAAGAGAGCGCTAAGAACCAAACTCAATGTATGCCTCTAACCTAGTTGCTCCAGGTGAAAGAATCAAACAAATGGTAAAATGATGCAGCAGTAAAATGTACAATGTTGTAAACACTAATAGGGCGTACACACGGTCGGACTTTGTTCGGACATTCCGACAACAAAATCCTAGGATTTTTTCCGACGGATGTTGGCTCAAACTTGTTTTGTCTACACACGGTCGCACAAAGTTGTCGGAAAATCCGATCGTTCTAAACGCGGTGACGTAAAACACGTACGTCGGGACCATAAACGGGGCAGTGGCCAATAGCTTTCATCTCTTTATTTTTTCTGAGCATGCATGGCACTTTGTCCGTCGGATTTGTGTACACACGATCGGAATTTCCGACAACGGATTTTGTTGTTGGAAAATTTTATCTCCTGCTCTCCAACTTTGTGTGTCGGAAAATCCGATAGAAAATGTCCGATGGAGCCCACACACGGTCGGAATTTCCGACAACACGCTCCGATCGGACAATCCGACCGTGTGTACGGGGCATAAGGGCTCTTTCCCACGGGGGATCCGTATGTCCGTTTTTCATCCCTCCGTTTTTGGATGCAAAACAGACATACATGTATCCCTATGGAGCGTCGGATGTCAGCGGTGATATGTCCGCTGACATCCGACCCGCTACGACCCGAAAAGTGTAACGGAGGAAAACCCTACTTTTCCATCCGTTTTCGGATCGGATCAGGTGACGACGGACTCTACGGTCCATCATCATCCGATCCCCCATTGGGGAGAGCGACGCTCTGACAGGTCCGTCGCTGCACAGTGTGCAGCAACAGACCTGTCATTTTCCTGCTCAGCGGGGATCGGCGGTGCGATCCCCGCTGAGCAAGTGGGTGTTCACGGGGCAGATCAGTGATGATGTGTGAAAGAGCCCTAACTTAAAAAAAGTCTATAAGTTTTTGTGTAATAGCAGCATTAGAAGACAGCCCAGTTGAAGAGTAAGAAGAAGAAGTCTTCTGGCATTGCTGGGGATGAAACAGAGGCGCCACTCTAAGTGCAATAGATCAAATGATTATTTAATATCACATGTAAACACGGTACTCATAAAGGTACAGTCATAACAGGCATGTAGGCATGTAATGCCGGACGTCCGTGAAGCGAGAGGGATCCTTTGGCTTGATATAATATATATATATGCAATTTTAATTCTCTTTTAAAGTTTATTAGATAATCCGTTTGTGTTTTTAATTTATTTCAACTGCTCGTATGGTAAACAGTCAGTGTCCTGGTTTTAAGTGCTATGATTGCCTTCTTCTATAATCCACTGAGCTGTGAGTCAGTAGGACCAATCAGCTCCCTCCGCCGGCTACATAAGCCTCGACCCATCACAGCCTCTGTTAGGCCTGAAGAAGGAGCGCAGCTCAGCAAACGCGTTGCCTATTGGCTAATCATTCCGGAAGTGATCTCATCCCCGTGGCTCTCAGCGTGCGTTCCAGAGACAGGAAGTGTCAGTATCCACCAGCGCAGCCTGTTGCCAGACACCGCAGCCATCAAGCCAACGGACTTTACGGACGTCCGGCATTACATGCCTACATGCCTGTTATGACTGTACCTTTGTGAGTACCGTGTTTACATGTGATATTAAATAATCATTTGATCTATTGCACTTAGAGTGGCGCCTCTGTTTCATCCCCAGCAATGCCTGCTTTGAGCCTAATCTGTCTAACTGAAACTATAGACCCGCCTTTCTTAACTCTGGGGTTCGTCCAGATGGTGCTAGGGGTGCCTTCAGCAGTGAACAATGGTGGATTGTCCTCCGCCTATGCAGACCATCAATAGGGGACAATTTTCACCAGGCATCCAGTGTCAGGGGTTGTTTCTACACTGACCACCAACATAAAGGGGGCACTCACTGGTCATCCATGTAAGAGGGCAATTTTCCAAAGATCACCAAGTTAGGGGTGACCTACACTGAGCACAATGTAAGGGGACATTTCTCCACAGACCATTAGTTTAAGAGGGTGTGACACTTTTCACTATCTGCATTTCTTTTCTGGTTGTTATTAATATCATTATTAATAATAATAATATCATTTCAGGCTTTGTAATAAAAATTATTTTGTTTAATATGTTGAGGATGCTGTAAAATTATTCCTTCTGGATATCAAATACTCTTTATTTTTTTTTATATATATAAAACTTTCTACAACGTACTGACCATGCTAAAATACGATGAGCTGTACACAAATTATTTTTTAGCAGGGGTTCATCATGACCTGACAGCTGTTTCAAGGGTTCCTTCAAGGTAAGAAGGTTGAGAAAGACTGCGTTAGAATAAGCCATCTAATAAGAGTTGAGTCACTAGGATGAGTCATTCACCTGTATGTGTATAATTTGCCGAATGACTTCTGTGAACAACAGGCCTTTGTTAAACCAGACCTTGAATACAAATGCAAGGTCCACTTATTAAGTAGTCCCCCACCCCCATATAAAAAACTGCTGTGTTTTAGAGAAAAACAATGAAAATAGATCAGAACTAAAATAAAAATTACTAAAGCCGCGTACACACGAGCGGAATGTCCGACAGAAAAAGTCAGACGGAAGCTTTTCATCGTCTATTCCGATCGTGTTTATGCCCCATCTGACTTTTTTTCTCCCAAAATTCTGACGGACCTAGAAATAGAACATGTTCTAAATATTTCCGACGGAACCAATTCCTATTGGGGAAAACCGCTCGTCTGTATGCTGTTAGGACGGACCAAAAACGACGCATGCTCTGAAGCAAGTACGAGACGGAAGCTATTGGCTACTGGCTATTGAACTTCCTTTTTCTAGTCCCATCGTACGTGTTCTACGTCACCGTGTTCTGGACAGTCGGACTTTGGTGTGACCGTGTGTAGGCAAGACCGCTTGAGCGGAATTCCGTTGAAGTTCTGTCGGAGAAACCTTCGGAGTTTATTCCGACGGCAAAACTGGTCGTGTGTACGCGGCATTACTTTACCCATGACCTCTGACAAGGTTGAATGGTGAGGATGACCTCACTAGGCCTTCTCCTGGGATTGTGGAAAAGCTGAGGATCTGAAATCCCATGATAATGCACTCTAGCACCAGACAATAGTACATTGTCCTGAGATTTTGGATGTTCATCTTTTCCAGGACCCGATGAGAAGGCCCAGTGACATCACTCTCACCTACCGTACAGGAATCAGCTGGAAACCAGAAACAGTGCTGTGCAAAAGTATTTGCCCTCTCCCTGTTTTTTTATTTTTTGCATATTTCTCACACATAAATGATTCAGATCATCAAACTAATTTTAATATTACACAAAGATAACCCGGGTAAATACAAAAAGAAGTTTTTAAATGATGATTTAATTTATTAAAGGAAAAAAGCTAATAAATGGTGGTGCCACCCTTGGCGGCAAACAACTGCAATCAAGCATTTGCGATAACTGGCAATGAGTCTTTCACATCGCTGTGGAGGAATTTTCACCAACTCTTCTTTGCAGAATTGCTGGTGGCGCGGGTATCTATGCCCGGAAGTGGGAGCAAAATAAGACAGGTATCTGCTCCCCCCTCCACCCTGAAAGGTGCCAAATGTGACACCGGAGGGGGGGGGGGGGGGTTCCGAAAAGCAGAAGTTCCATTTTTGAGTGGAACTCCGCTTTAAGCAGGTGTGGAGAAGAGAAGACTGCAGATAAATAGGTACAACTTATGTAGGAGGATTTGTTTAATCTCTGTGTATCACCTGAGGCAAGGCAGCTCACTGGGTATATGTAATTGTTTACAAGCACTTTAACCTAGCATACTTTAAATTGGGGGTGAGAGGGCTACCTAATAAATGGACCTTGGATTTTCATGCAAGGTCCACTTCAAAGCTGAAGTTTATGTATGGAAATCTTTATATAGTTACATTGGACCAATGTATGCGCCAGTGGCGGCCTGTTCATTAGGGGCACCCGGGCACCGCCCCCTCTGTCCACAGCTGCCACCCCCTATTCATGTGTCTGGCCCCTTTCAGGACACCAGGCACATGAATTACAGCGGCGGGGGTGTTTTTCTGAAGCACCTGATTAGAGCCAGAGGCTTCAAAATAGGGTGGGCTTGTGGCACAGAGCATTGCGCCATGAGTCCTCCTAGGTGTTACAACAGCAAATGAATATTCGCTGTTGCAACACTGATCCTCCTCCTGGCCAATTGGGAAGCGGTTCTGATACCAGTCACCCGATCGGCTGAAAGGACAGGCGATCCTATTGGACGCATAGGAGGAGGGAAAGAAGCGAAGAGGAGAAGACACAGGAGCCACTGCCCGATGCCCGCCACAGCCTGATGTCCGCTGATACCTCAATCCCTGCCGCTACCTGATGTGCCCGCCAATGCCCGATCCCCGCCGCTGCCCGATGTGCCCGCTGTCTAGATGGGGTAAGTGCCAGTGGACTGGCAGACAGCGAGGGGGGGTTTGAGGTGCCACAGATAGGGGGGTGGCTGTTTGCTGCCCCCCTCAAACAAAAAACAGCAGCCACTGGTATGCGCCATACCTGTGGAATCACCGTAGAAGGCACTGCTACTTCAGTGGTCTCCACTAACTTCCGGGTCCCGTGCCGAACGGCTGCTCTGCTGCTTACTGATCACAGGAGTTTGCCTATTCAGCATGGCACCAAGGCACACTTTGCATTGTTTCCCAGGTATGGCACATATATACTTACACTGGTCCAAGCTGGACCAATGTAACTCTGTACAAATTCAGCTTTAAAGTACCAAAGAAAAAGCCTGGAAAAAAATGACATTCTCTTTGGGCACGTGTGCATTTGCCTAAGCAAAAATCTGCTCAATTATGCATGTACCTCTGACAGTTGACAGCATTGTGCTCCACAAGAACAGCTTTGCCATAAATATCTCACTCCTTATGTCTAACAAGGGCACAGAGAGATAGACTGCTGTACTGTGTGTGAGCAATTTGTAGCCAAAATGAGACAAACAAGTGAAAATAAAATGCTTACAGCTTATGGACCAAAATTCTCAAAAACACAAGATACTCATTACATGCCAGAGTTTGTCAAGTTTTTGTAAACCCTAAAAAAATGCATCCCTTTTGCTCTGCTAAATAAACCATTGAAAGCAATTTGTTATATCTCTTTAAGGAGTGCAAAAACAAGCCTGTGGATTCTGCAAAAAAATCCCATGACATCCCGTCCCCTGTGCACTATGCAGTGGCATTTCAAATAATATCAAAAAGTGTGTTAGGACTACAAAACACCTTCCCTTGTGTTATAGGATTGAGTAGAGAGAGTTTTCTGTACTAGAATGCAGTGGCGGCCCATCCATAAGGGGTGCACGGGTGCCGCCCCCCCCCCCACACACACACACACACCCATGTGTCTGGCCCCTAATCTACACTAATCTACATGCAGGGCGCTGGATGCATTTATTCCGATGAGGGAGGGGTGTTTTTTTGGGGGGCACATTAGAGCAAAAGGCTCTAATAGGCTTCAAAATAGGGTGGGCTCGGGGCGCCGAGCACTGCGCCCAAAGCCCACCCAGTTGTGTGACACTAGCGAATAAATATTCACTAGTGTCACACTAATTCTCCTCCCAGCCAATCAGGAAGTCGATTGGCCGAAAGGAGAAGCTATGCTGGCCGCCAGGAGGAGGAGGGAGGAGATGCGAGGAGAGAAGATGTAGGGGAAGACGGTTGCCTGGAGGGAAGCCCGGGATAAGTGATGCGGCCGGGTAACGGACCGATGGGGGGGGGGGAGGTGCAGGTGACCCGATCGGGGGGTTTTGGCTGGCTGTGCACTGTTTGCCGCCCCCCACCCAAAAAAAATACCACTGGCCGCCACTGCTAGGGTGACAACAACACTGCCCCATCACAGATAGAATATATTAGGCCATCATTTTAATCCTAGGACAGGAAGACCACCAGGTGAAAATTTAAAAGAGAAGTATGGCCAAAGCTTTCTTGGTCATAGGTCTCTTGTGGGTGACAGGAATGCACCTGTGCTCTCCTGTGACCCAGAATTCTGACTGTTTAGAGCTGACCGAGAACTGAGCGATCAATGGTCACGTGATCACTCAATTCTTGCGCTTAGAGCTAGCAGGGGACATCTGCAGCATCAGACCCATGCTTCAGCATAGAGGTGAGTAGGTGTGTGTGTGTGTGTGTGTTTTTTTATAACCCCAAACTTCTCTTTTGAGGAAAAAAGCCTAAGGGCTAGTTCACACCACAAAAATACACTCACGTTCCGGACGAGTTTTCGCTTACAGTTCACACCACACGCAGTTCCGGTGCATTTTTGATACGTTTTTTCTGTGTTCCGGTACAGTTCTATGCAGAAAAAATGTAGCATGTTCTACTTTTTTTTTTTTTTGCAACAGAAACTGACTGGAACTGACGGCATTGGTGTGAACTAGGGCCATTGGAATACATGGAAGACACTGTGCATGCATTTTTCATGCAGAAAAAAAAAGCACTGGGCTGCATAGTGTGAACTAGCACTTAGGTCATAAAACAAATGCAGCTATCACATCCAAAGACTGCAATATTTTAAAATGTTTGTTCTTGGTTTAGATTGACGTGTCGAATTCCTCATATTCAAGATAATGTCATTAACCATGAAAAGAGTGTACATTTTTTAGTATTGATATCTTGTTTATAAGCAGAAATATTTACTGTGATCTGATATACCTGTATGTACAATTGAGGATCTGCTAAAATGTTAAACTCTGAAGATGATCTATTTTAACAGCAGAAAGTATTCCCTAAACCCGCAGAATTTTCTTTAGCTACTGTAGTTTGGGCACTGCCACTGTCCTTGACACTTTTTAATTAAGTAAGCCCAAAGATTATTAAAGCAAATATATAGTGGTTTTGTGCATATTTTGTCAATTTATTTTGGATGGGACTTAAAATATAACTTAAAATATAACTTTTATAACTTCACTGGTGAAAGACAAAGTGTAAGGTAAGTAACATTTGTACTTTTCACCTTTTTTTTTTTTTTTTTAGTGGAGCTGGAGCTATAAAGAATAAGCAGACCTTGTATTATCATGCAAGGTCTGCTTTAAAGCAGGTGGAGCTTTAGGCTTCTTTACAGTGTCAGGAGCGTCCAGCACTCCCGCTGCATTACAACTGCTAGTCTCATTCCAGCATCCTGGTTTGGGCTGTGATACATTCTCTCTGCCTGTCCACCTGCAAGGTAATTGATGGGTGGAGACCAAACCCAATTTAAGCCAGCCAAACCTGTAGTCTCATGCTTGTGACATTGAGTTTATAACACGTGTTCCAAGCTCCCTGTTTGTTTGCTCTGCTGATTGTATTTCCCTATTAATGCCTCAGATTGAATAGCGATTACTCTCTAAACTCTCCCTGCCTTTTTGAATACAGATTTGAGTCTGCAGTCTCATTCCAGCATCCTGGTTTTGGCTGTGATACATTCTCCCTGCCTGTTCACCTGCAAGGTAATTGATGTGGACAGTCTCTGGGTGGAGACCAAACCTAATTTAAGCCAGCCAAACCTGCAGTCTCATGCTTGTGACATTGAGTTTGTAACACGTGTTCCAAGCTCCCTGTTTGCTCTGCTGATTGTATTTCCCTATTAATGCCTCAGATCGAATAGCGATTACTCTCTAAACTCTCCCTGCCTTTTGAATACAGATTTGACCCTGACTACTCTGAACCTTGCCTGCCTTGTACCTGGACTGTCATTGAACCACTTTGCCTGCCTGCTAACCGCAAATACCTGTTTGCTCTGCTCAGTTTGTGCCTGCCCTGGCGTGGTAGCCAGGCACTATAGCATTGTGTATAAGTCCTGGGGGCAACCGAGTACCGGTAGGCCTGCTTGCCTTATGGGAAAGGGGGTTGCTATACTGTGAGTGAAGAACACAGAAGGCAGCTATAGTGCCTGACCACCTGAGTTAGGGGTAAGTGTGACATACAGCTGTTACAACTGTCAGCTTTGCTGTTTACAGAATGCAATAGCTCAAGTGGCACGAGTCACTGCACTGATTCTGCCCTCAAGGCGAGCTGCTTCTCTTGCGCTTTCACAAGACAAGTTATGATAACTCTCTGCCAGGAAGGGCATGCCGGCAGGCAAGATAGCATCTCCTGGTGGATTTTTACATGCAGGCTGGCATACAGTCCTACATGTCTATATAGAAAAGGTGCACATGCTCATGCACGTGCCTGTACATGCGTATCTGTGACTAATGTTGGCACCAAGTGGGCTACTTAAACTGAGCCATTGCTCTGGTTCAGTGTTGTCTCATCTACAGTGTTTCCTATGTGATCTGTGACCTGAATCTGATTATCCAATACCAACCAGACATGTCCTGACCATCCCTTGAACTCTGACTGCACCGACTTTGGCTTGTATTTGACCTCAGCCTCTGCCTGCTCCTGTTGCCAATGCACTGCATATGCAATTCTGACTGTGGCCTGCATCCTGACCATGCTCCTGTCTATGTTCTTGCACCTCATCTGATTACCCGACTCAGCACATCTGACTCCGCTGTTTCTCCAAATGCTTCCTAGCAATCCTCTCCGAGCACCTACCTGCTACCAGTCAGTACCTGCTCACCACCTGTCTGCTACCAGCCAGCAACTGTTCACAACTGTCTGCTGCTAGCCAGTACCTGCCAGTTCCAGCTTGCTACTCAAATGCTCTTGCCAACCATCTATTTTGCTGTGGTCCACTGTTGTCATCTTGCCACTCCGAGCTTGAACATCCTGCTCTGGCATCCTACTTAAGGTTGCCACCTGTCCGTGATTCACCTGGACAGTTTGGGTTTTGAATCATGCGTCCGGGTTTCAGACCACCTAAAACTCGGACACATTATTCAGGCTGGACTATGGCTTCACAGCAGGGATGCTGGCTGCAGTTGTCTAAGCTGAGAGTGTCTGTTACACTCTCTTTCACACTACCCAAAGCCAGAACTAACATCCCCCCACGGTGGGAGAGGAGGGAAGGCTTGACCTGCTCCTCTTCCTCCCCCCTACCCTTTTGTGTCTGCCCACACTGCAATCCCTGGCGCTGTGCCTCAGGGAAGGGAAGTGGGGGTGGGAAATTTGAAACCCAGCAGCCGCAGATACATCTGGACGAGAGGTGCTGACTGCCAAGGGGTGAGTGAGCTCACCATCCATCCCTGTCTGTGACTGAAGTATCCCCCCTTCTCTCTTCTGCCTCTAATGCCGCGTACACACGGTCGGACTTTTCGTCTACAAAAGTCCAACGGACGCTGACGGACTAAAGCTGGCTGGTAATCCGATCGTGTGTGGGCTTCTCCGGACTTTCAACGGACTTTTTTAGCCTCAAATCCGACGGACTTTAGATTTGAAACATGCTTCAAATCTTTACGTCGTAAGTACGACGGACCCCGAAATCCGCTCGTCTGTGTGCTAGTCCGACGGACAAAAACCCATGCTAGGGCAGCTATTGGCTACTGGCTATGAACTTCCTTATTTTAGTCCGGTGTACGTCATCACGTACGAATCCGTCGGACTTTTGTGTGGTCGTGTGTAGGCAAGTCCGTTCGTAAGAAAGTCTGCCGCAAGTCCGCCGAAGGTACGTCGGAAGTATGTCGGACAGGCTGTCGGACTTTTGTAGACGAAAAGTCCGACCGTGTGTACGCGGCATAAGTGTGTACACTAAGGTAAATCAGGGTTCTCAGTGCACCCCTTACATCAGAGTTACCCTTTACATTAAAGTCCACAGAGCTCCCCCTTAAAGTGTAAGTGGGAACTCTGATGTAAAGGGGGCTCTAGGAACACTAAATAAAGGAGAATACAGGAAACTCTGATGTAAGTGGGGCTCTGGTTACCAGAAACACCTTTACACCAGAGTTCCTCTTTATATCTGAAGGCGCAGTGTTCCATCTTACATTAGAGTCCTCTCCGTACATCAGAGTTCTCAGCGTTCCTCCTTAAATCAGGGTTCCCAGAGCATCCCTTATGTCTCCCTTACATAAGAGTCTGCAGAGTCCCCCCTTACAGTGTAAGGGAACTCTGCGTGTTCAGATGTAAAAGAGGAAACTCTGAGGATTAAGATGAAAAGGGGAACTCTTGTAATTAACTTGATATGATTAGAAATGTTAATTAATCGCAAAATATATGTATAGTTTATACTATTAAAAAAATTGCTGTGCGCGTGCTAAAATGTTCAGGTTTGACTTGAAGAAAAGGTGGCAACTCTAATCCTACTGCTGGCAATATCAACAGGCACTTATGCCACTCCACGCTCTCATGCTACCTGTTCACTCTATCAGAGGCCCCGAGCCAAAGGTGTAAGAGAGGCCTTCCTCATCATGTCATGTTCACCCACCAAGAACGTGACACTCTCAGTGCTCTGGGAATCCTTTGTCAGCTCTTACATGTGTATTTGTTTTATATATATATATATATATATATATATATATATATATATATATATATATATATATATATATATATATATATATATATATATATATATATATATTATTTTCCCTACTTCCCCTTTAAATGGAATTATGAAAAAATACTGGCAAGTGTGCAGCAACAGCCAGAGTCAGCTGCTGCATAGTTAAGCAGGAAATACCACATTAATCCACATTTTTATTTCTTATTTGTATGAGTTCAGCTAAAAATATCAAAAGTTTTGCAACCAGTTTAAAGTGAACTTTTCCTATTTATGGTAATGTTCCTAATATATATATATATGTTATGCCCTATTTTTTTGCTGCATGCCTAGGGTGCCTCCACAATAAACTTCTACAACCATCTCTCCTCACCATCCACAAACCAATGAGCACCCAATCCCAAAAACTGCATTCTCTCTGGCTTGTCAATAGAAGGAGGGATGAGCCCATTGCCATCTTAAGAGCAATACAGTGCACTGGGGCCCTTCCAACGGCGGTAGTTGAGGGAGGGTGGCAGCAGTGGTACTTGAGGGGGGTGGCAGCGGTGATGTTGAGGGGTGGTGGCAGCGGGGGGGTACTTGAGGGAGGGTGGCAATGGTGATGTTGAGGGGGTGGCAGCGGTGATACTTGAGGGGGGGTTGCAACGGTGATGTTTAGGGGGTTGGCAGCAGTGATACTTGAGGGGGAGGGGTAGCAGCGGTGGTACTTGAGGAGTTGTGGCAAGCGGTGGTACTTGGGGGGATGGCAGCGGTGGTACTTGGGGGATGGCAGCGGTGGTACTTGGGGGGGTGGCAGCAGTGGTACTTGGGGGGTGGCAGCGGTGGTACTTGAGGGGGGTGGCAAGTGGTGGCACTTGAGGGGGTGGCAAGCGGTGGTACTTGGGGGGGTGGCAGCGGTGGTACTTGGGGGGTGGCAGCGGTGGTACTGGGGGGGTGGCAGCAGTGGTATTTGGGGGTGGCAGCGGTGGTACTTGGGGGGTGGTAGTGGTGGTACTTGAGGGGGGGTTGGCTGTGGTGGTACTTGAAGGGGGTGGTAGCGGTGGCAGTGGTCATGCCATCCTCTCCCACCACCACCTGTGCATCTTACTGATCCTATCCCCCTACCACTGATCTCATCCCTATCCCCATTACTTCTACAACAGAGGTGATGGGGGGGATAGGGATGAGATCAGTGGTGGGGGGATAGGATCAGTAAAAGGGACCCAGGTGGTGGAGGTTGGGATCGATTACTCAGCTCTGCAAAATGTAACTTGATTGACTTACCGTCAATCAATCGATTCCCTGGGAATTCTGCCACCGTGCCTTCTCCCGCCAGGATGCCTTGCCTCATGGGTAGACGCCGGTACAGGTGCTCCACGCAGCCACAGAGGGGAGAGCTCCTCCCCCACCTTCTCTCATTTGGTGTCAGCAGGTCTGCTGACTTAATTTTTTAGTGTCCGCCCCGCCTCCCTACATTGACAATGCCTCTGGATAGGCGGGGTGGAGCGGTCCACAGTCTCAGCGCTGCCTCTGCCTTCTCCATCTCCCCTCAGCCGGTGAAAGCCCCCCTCCACGCGGCAAACAAACAGCAGCCAGAGTGGACCGTGGACACACAGTGAGAGGACAGGGCCCCTCACACGGGCAAACGGGCGGGTGGCGGGCCCCCCTGAATTGGCGGAACTACAGGGTCCAGTGCTGGGGTCACTGGGCAGGTGGGGCCCCCCCAGGCAAGTGGGGCACCCGGGCAACTGCCCAGCGTGCCCATGCGAAAAGACGACCCTGGATGAGCCAAATCTCTAAAGATGGCAATAAGCACTCAGTGGCAGATGGTAGTACACATGTACAATTTGGCCACCGAATGATCAATCTAACCAAGATTTGTTCTACAAATATGCAAATTTAATTTTGGGTGAGAACATTACCCACTGGCCTGGAAACACCATCCCAGCTAAATAATCCTTCCCCCAAGCGGGTTAGCTCAGGAAATCTGATTGTAAGCAGCTGCATTGAGTTCTTCTGTGTGTGGATCCCCAAAGTTATAGAATTCAACTTAAAGCATATTAAAACCCAAGAACAAAAAGTAACAGTATTGCAACTTACCGCTCCTTAGATGTGGTGGCTGCAATAGTTTTCTTTTTCACACTTTTTTTCCATTTATTTTTACCTGGTAATCCTGCTATTAAGGCCCCAGTTATATTGTGCGTTTACCCCTATACATGGTACCCGTTTAGCTGTGGGTAGGAGGCACAAGTGTTCTGTCCAGTCCCACTGCTGGCAACCTATAAAACTTTATAGAGTCTAACAGCTGCTGCAGCTGGATGGTGCACTTAGCTATACAAACTTTAAGGCCAGTATTTTTATAATAACTTTGCAAGGAAAGCTTACAGCCAGCTGTGTCACAAAACAGAAAAGGAAAAGTTATGGAAAATACACTATGATGATGGCTGTTCGTGAGCCACTCTCACCTGTTAAGGGTCAATCTGGCTTTAATCAACAGAATTGTAGATCTTTGGGTGGCCGCGCTGATTATTACATGCAACGTTTCTAACGTTGTATCAGTTGAGCTGTCTGTGGTGCTTCTGATGAGTGATTTTTGGGCTCCATCAGCTTTTAGATGTGCTCTTTAATAAACACTAACATTTTTTGACATGTAGGAAAATCTTATGCCGCGTACACACGGTCGGACTTTTCGTCTACAAAAGTCCAACGGACGCTGACGGACTAAAGCTGGCTGGTAATCCGATCGTGTGTGGGCTTCTCCGGACTTTCAACGGACTTTTTTAGCCTCAAATCCGACGGACTTTAGATTTGAAGCATGCTTCAAATCTTTACGTCGTAAGTACGACGGACCCCGAAGTCCGCTCGTCTGTATGCTAGTCCGACGGACAAAAAAACGACGCATGCTCATAAGCAAAAACTAAACGGAAGCACTCGGTCTAGTAAAACTAGTGTTCGTATTGTAGGTAGCACATTCATCACGCTGCAAAATCTGTGATCGTTGAATGCAGCGCATTTTATTTCTTCTTTACGAAGGCTCTATAAAGAACGAAGGTGTTTTGCTGTTCATAATCAGAGTTCTCCCAAACTGATTTCTGGATTCTTTTTCTCTTTGATCTCATGAATGATATAGTATGCATTTTAAAAACAATGTTTCCATACTAATAATACTTTTTCCCCTTTTTTTTTTTTAGGTTTGTAAAGTTACCACAAAGAACCCATTATTCTGTTTTTTTTTTTTTATAGTGATTATTTTTTAGTTTTTAGATAAAGTTAACCCAAAGCACCGTTTTTGGTTACGTAAATTTTTGGATTTTCAAGACTTACCACTTGAACATTATTAACATTAGTAATGT